>NC_037089.1:605000-800000 GCF_002994745.2 Rosa chinensis
ATACTCGCCTTGCACTTTCGATACTTTTACCATGGACAAACTCCCCACCCAAGAGAACTCTTGACCGGGGACTTGGGAGACTTGTTGGTATAGATACCTCCCAGGCACAAGTATCGGAAGCACAAGGCTCATTAGCCACTTAAAATGATGTCGATAACGCCTAGACACGATGCCGATTAGAGGTGGTAAATGGGCCGCTAAGCACGAGCACGGCACGGGCCCGACACGCTTAAAAGAGGCCTGGCAAGGCCCAAGCCCGTTAGTGGCCTGGCACGACCTGAGCACGTTAGAATAACGGGTCGGGTTGGGCCTAGGAATATTAGCCCATTGGCCCGATCCGGCAGGAGCCCGTAATGGGCCCGACACTACATATTGTGGGCCAGCCTGCTTCAAACACAAAATTTCATTTTGTTTTTAAAAATATTAACAAACCACAATGATGAGATTTGAATATTAGACATCTTTATTTAAAATCTCATGACAATTCTACCAATGCTATTTCTTTTATGTTGTTAAAATAGCGAAATAAAACATTATGTCTGTTTGGACCCAAAATGAGCATTTTGGCCTGACAAGGCACAAAGAATCCCACGACGAGGTTGGTGCTCTCCTCGTCCACAATCGCTTGAAAGAAGTCAGGTCAAGGGACACCCCCGACGACCGCACCCGAACGGTGCTGGCACGCCCGCGCAAGAAAAGAGACTGTTGACCAGCTGCAACAAAATTGGAGCCAAACAATGTCCTTGTTTTGACATAAAGTATTTTTTCTAAATATTAAATATATGTTTATTAATAAAGACTAATCTCATAATAATACAACTATAGAATGAAGGAAAGAATAATATGATACTAAATCTTCATTATATTAGTAAAGATTAATCTCACAATAATATACTAAAAGCAATATATTTTGAGTTATTTTTTTCTTTCTTTCTTTCTTTCTTCTAGTGGAATATAAAAAATTATTAGAAAACTAATCTTAAAAAGCTAAGATTGAGAAAAACATTATAGAACTTAATTTATTTGAATTTTCTAAATAGTTAAATATTATTTTTTATTTATTCAAATTAAGATTGTAAAATCGTGCTTTATAGTGGGTAGGCACGAGCACGGCCCGTTTATTGGCCCAGCACGATATGGGCTCGGGTCATGGGCCGGACCGGGCTTAATGTTTAAGTAAATGGGCCAACACGAGCCCGGCACAATAATAAATGGGCCGGCCCAAGCACAGTACGAAGCACGACTAGGCTCGCTTCAAATGGGCACGGCCGGCCCGTTTGCCACCTCTAATGCCGATATCATACACTAGTGGTATCGGGTGGACCACAACTAGTCCCACATTGGAAACAAAGGGGTGACAAGTCCATCCCCACACTATAAATACATGTCTCTCCACACATTCAAGGTGTACCTACAAGTGCATTTGCAAGCATAATTAGCTATAATGAGCCACGCTCGTTGTACTGCCAGAGGTACCAGCTCCCACCAAAGGAGTGACCTACGAAGGCATGGCCAGGCGGGCTACCTGTGGTGACCCAAAAGGGGGGTCCCACAGCGCCGCGACTTCGAGCCAATGAGGAATCGACATGTCATGAATGGCATCTCGATAGCTCATCAACCCGAAACCGCAAGGCCTTTTGAGTTTAGGTTGTTGGTTTACAAAACACTTTCTTGGACAAAAGTCACAAAACATTCTAGCAACCGAACAACATATTTTCGCAAGCGGAATTTTAAAGTGAGCTAAAAGATTTGGGCTTACAATAGGAGTCCAATTTAGAATATAACAAATCACAAAGTGAAAACAAGTATGAGAGACGCGCTCCAGGGTTACGGGTCTCTCGAAATTTTGTAAATGAGCGAATAGAAAACAAATAAACAAATAAATTAGTGAGAAAATAAATAACCAAGTTACTTCAAAATCCGATAAGGGACCAAAACCTTCCTTTTGATAAAACTAAAGAGAAATGCGCCAAGCCGGGCCATGTGCCTCCCCTGTACGCTTCCCGACCACATGCTCGAAACCTGCACACTATAGTAGGGATGAGCTTTCGTCCTCGCATGCCCAGTAGGGGCCGACCCAACCATGCTAGGTTTGAAATATAATAGTCTTGAAAATATTTACTACATAATATTGTGCACGTTTATCGAAAATACTTTGAAAAATAGGCAACCACAAACATTCATTTCTTTTATAAAGCATATGCAGTATGCTTCACACAATTTGGAGCTCCGAGATACTTACCTGCCGGCTAATATAAAACAAATCAGTGACCGACCTGGTTCGTCCTGAATTCGAGAACCGGCCAACTACTCTATAGTACTTCCGACTACAAGTAGCGAAAGTGTCCATTTCCTGGCCCTGAGTCTCCTATGACTGGTTCACTATCTGTACTCACTCTTCCTCGACAAACATAGGAGCACGGCCCCCTCCGGAGGTTCAAGGTTATCGACACCGTGGGATCCCTAAGAATCTACGCGTCTAGGTCCCATTCACTTTCAGGTCACAAGTATAAACATACAAGGGTACAGTATCTCAACATGCAAGTCTAGCCTCGGTTTTTTTTTTTGCAATTGGCAATTATCAGTTCTGAAAACACATGTATCACGAGGCATCGACTAATGAACAACAAAAAACATACTTGCAAGCAGCTTAATATATGTATAAGCATATACACGCACAACAAAACCACTAACAAGATAGGGACGGCTCACCCTACCTGGAATTGGAGTGCTTGTCCACTTTTAGGTTCGTCTCCGACTATCGATCTTTTGTCCCAATCCAAGTGCACACGCACAAGTCCTAATTAATAAAATTTAACCAATAAGTAACTTGACTTCATTATAACTCAACTAACCGAGCAACCAAAGCATTTACTTAATTCCTTATAGTCCATCGGATTATCCTTTAATCGAACAATGATCTAGAACTTGTGTTTGTAGGATTTTCCTTTAGTTGATAAGTTCTATTATCCATTCCCAAACAATCCAAATCCAAATGATATAGCATTTGAATCATTTAGGATATGGTGATTATACTTAGCACTTTCACCTTCATTTGTTTAACATTTCTACTTTAAGGAAATAAACGATAATTATCATTCCCAAATAACTTCGTCACTTTAAGTCATTCCGGGATATGATAAGATTGGGATTGTTTCAATTGTAACTTGTCTAATTAATTTTTAACTTGAACAAACACAATCCTCCATTCTCAAACGCCAATTTCTTTAAGTATTTGGCCAAACCACCGATTTCATCCTCAAGTGACATTTCAACATTCTGTACCAAATTCATCTTTTTAATTCACAAAATCACTTCTTGTTTTCGCTATAACCACAACCTCAATCAGTACAAACAACATATGCCAAAAACAGATCCAAATACCCAAACCCTTACCATTCTTCTTTTCCAGCTTGAAAATTAATTCGTCGCTGCTGCAATCCATCGTTCACCACTGTTTTAACACCTATCGAGCATAACAAAATTAACAACCCATCTCTTCACCAATACTTCTATTCAAAACAGAACCTATGAGTACTCCTTACCCTTTTTCAGTCTCAATGAAAACTGACGCATTAGCTTCTTCCTTCCCAAAACTTCAGAAATGCAGAAATCCACAAACCTCAATTCCAAATCAGAGAGCAGTGAATTAGGGTTTTCAATCCACATCGAAATTGGATGATTAATCGAAAAGAGGGGTACGACAATTACCTAATCGTGACGGTACGAAGATCTGACGTTCATGAGTGGCGGAGCTACAGTGGTCGATGCGCCAGCGGCGGCGCGTGTAGCGCGTGAGGCAGCTCTGGTCGGCGTCGGAGGTCGAGGTCTCAGGAATAGGTGAGTAGTGAGGCGTGGGTTCGGTTTATGGATGTGATTAAGCTCGTTTCGGAAGGGAGATTGGAGAACAGAGGCATGCAGAGCCTCGAGCTCCGTCGATTCTCGTGCGGCGTCGTGCGTCGTCGATCGGTGATGGGATGTTGGGGGCTTGATGGTCGGCGCTCCCTGAGCTCACTGGAGGCGGCAGTGTAATGAAGGGATGGCTGGGATCCGGCGAGGGTCGAGCCGCAGTGGCGTTGCAGCCTTGGGTGGTCGTGCGCAGAGGCTGCCGGCGATGTATTTCGACGGTAAGGCTCGGGCTTGGGTTGGTTTTGGATGCTTCGTCGATTGGTGAAGACGGTGTGGGGAGATGGTGGCCGGAGATGGAGTCTCCGGTGGTGGTAGAGAGAAGGATAGCGGAAGAGAGAGGCCGGGTCGATGCATGGCTTCGATCTCTTATGGGTTTAGGTCGGATTGAGGTAGGACTTCGATTGGTGGTAGCGGTGATGTGAGGCGGTGGCCAGACGATGCGGTTCCGGCGATGGCAGAGGGAGAGGACGAGAGAGTGAGGTCGGGGAGAGAGAGAGTGTGCGGCTGAGAGTGAGGGAGAAAATGAGAGAGTTTAGGTGTTAGGGTTTCTAATTTCCTATTTATACTCACGTACGAGAAATGTCAAATTTGCCCCTTCGACGAATTACACAATTCTCCTAGCTGATTGCTTTCGGTTTTGGGCTCGTGACGTTTCTTTTATTCGTCTTTCGTCGGAAACTTTCTAAGCTGTTTCTCAACTTCATCATAGGCCCAAAACTTGATCTCGTAAAAACCCAAATTCCAAAACTTTGTTACAACTCAAATTATCGTCTTCGAAACTTTAACAACCGGTCGTCTCACTAAACTTCGATAACCTTCTAGGCCCAAATGGAAGAATCTCGGCCCAAACTTAAATTGTCAGCCCAATAGGTGGTCTCGATACCCAAATAATTTTCAAAATAAATTCCTTCACTTAAATTATCTTGCGGAAAAATCTTATTGGCGAAAAATTACTTTCGGAAATTAACTAAAATTTTCAGGGGCTCACACTACCGCTTGAGCCCCGGACCGCCCACAGATAACAGCTGACGCACCGCCACGCGCCGCGCCAAGATGGCATCAGAAGCTCCAGACGCTGGGAATCGAAGCACATCAGTCCCACATCGAAAACAAGATGAAGATCAACCTTCTCCTCACCTATAAAAGGTTCTCTCCTCTCTCCTCATTAATTACACATTTACTACTCACCTATTGTTGTGCCGCCCGTATACATCGACTAACTTAGGCATTAGAGAAGCGAAGACCGCCCAACGCGGTATCCCTCTGACGCCCTGTTTCTCGTGTAACAGCTAGGGGAGGCTATACATCAACCTTTGGAGTAGCGGTCCGCCCACCGGACCTGCGTTAAGTAAGAGATCGGCTACCGCCGAACTTTTAGCATCAACATTGGCGCCGTCTGTGGGAATCCTTGAACAAAAGGTCATCCCACCACAACCACCATGACTAACGGTAGCGGAGAAGATGCTGACGAGCAGGCAGATCAGTCCGCCATACCCCAACCCATCAACCCAGCGGTTGGCATCAACCGCGCGCTATTCACCACCCCGGTAAACCCCGGCGGTGAGACAAACCCAAGTAGCAGCCGCCCACCAGGCCAGGACCTCGCCTCTCTATATGAGCTGGCACTGGCGGATCTTCACAAAGCAAACAGAGAGCGTGAACAAGAACACAAAGAAAAGGCCGAGGCCCAAAAGCAAGTGGCCACGCTTGTGTCACGCTTTGACGAGCTAAAGAGAACGTTGGAGGCAACCGCCAACCCAGCACGAAGCGAGCAGTCACGGAGCACCAGGCACAGCAAACCTAGTACCGGCGCTTTGGTACCAGCACCAGTTGTGCATATGCAGGTCCCGCTGCACCCACCAGAGCTAGCGGGAATGGGGCCGCCCCCTGTGCCCCAGCTAATGTTGGAACAGGAGGCAGAGTCATCACTGCACACCCACAGCTCGAGACCTAGGGCAAGAACCGAGGGAAACCCACCCGCTCCCAGGCGAGGATCAGTTCAGCGGGGTACCCGGCCAGGCCCCGTCGGCGATGCAACCGCTCAAACACTCGAAAGGATGCAGCAGTTGGAGCAAAGGTTAATCCGGGCGGAATCGGGCACCCCAGTGCCAATTTCAAATCCACTTTTCGCGTCCAGGCCAGGACCATTTACTGCTGAAATTTTGCTGGCTGTCAGACCGGCGTACGCAAAGACTCCAAAAATGTCGCATTACAGCGGTAAGACTGACCCCTTCGTCCATATGGACACCTTCAAGAAGGTCACCAACAACAAGGGATTCGATGACGCCACCATGTGCTACTTGTTCAGCGAAACGTTGGACAATGAGGCAATGAATTGGTTCTTCGAGTGCCCGCCGGGTTCCATTGACTCATTCCAGGCATTGTCACACGCTTTCCTTTCTCGGTTCATCCTACTGTCCGCCGGACACCACAATACAAGCCAACTGTTCAACGTCAAGCAGGGTACGGAAGAAACACTAAAGGCATTCATCACAAGGTGGCGGGCGGCAGCATCTCAATGCTGCGATCTTGATAAAACAATGGCTTCGGCGGCTTTTAAGCAGGGACTACTCAAGGGGCCATTCCTCTATCATCTCAACTACAATCATCCAGGTGCGGTGTACGACCACCTCATGAGTAAAGCGGTCATTCATGCCCAAGCAGAATTCATCACATATGGAGAAACCCCACCGCCACCAGCAACACTAGCAAAATCAACACAACCCTCCTCCAGTCAGAAGGGAACCGCTAGCAAAACTCCCAGCGCACCGCCAACTGACAAGAAAAGGGAGTGGTAACAGGGCCAGTACCAGAACAAGCGGCAGAAGGACCAACATTACAAGGGAAACCGCCCATCCCATGGGGACAATCGCCACAAACAAATGGAATCCTCTCAGCGGTATGCAGTATTTACAGTCCTCATGGCCTCGTATGAAGAAATATACAATCAGTGCAAGGATCAGATCCCACCGCCGCCCCGGGAAGATACCCAAAAACAGGCAAACCAAGAAATACCGGCAGGTGGTGCAAATACCACCAGGACAGCGGTCACAATACCAACGGCTGCAATGCTCTCAAAACGGCCATTGAGACCTTGTACCGTGATGGCAAGCTGGAGCAATTCAAGGTGCGCCAACCGCCACCTGTGATCGCCGACATTGAGCCCTTGGGCCGCATCAACACCATTGACGGAGGCGCTCCAATCACCAACATGTCTCACAGAGCAAGAAAGCGTTATGCAAGGGCTAATCACCCAAAGGAAGTCTGTAACATCCGCTACGAAAGATCCGCCAAACTCCCAAGGTCTGGTTGGGAGCCTATTACCTTCGCAGAGGAGGAGGAACGCGGAGTACATCTGCCCCATGACGATCCATTCTTGATCGACGCCATCCTCGGAAAAATGTCAGTGGGAAGAATCCTGGTTGATAGCGGATCCGCTGTCAACGTCATATTCAGTGGTTGTTACAACGACCTTAAGCGGAACAGAAAGCTATTCCAAGATCATGAACCACTGCTCAGCTTCTCTGGTGACGTCACGCAACCGCTGGGTTCTGACTATATGCGGCTAGTTATCGGTACTAGTCCATGTATGGCGGAGATACATATGGAGTTCATAATTGTCGATTGTTTCAGCTCATATAATGCCATCATTGGTCGGCCAGCACTCAACAAACTCAAGTGCATCATCGCCGGATATATGCTGCTCATGAAGTTCCCCACACCCAACGGCACGGGCTGTGTCAGGGGAAGTCAGCAGTTGGCACGCGAGTGCTATTCAACAACTATAGCACGATCAACCCGCTGCCATGAGATCCTGGCGGTGGGGAGTCAGGCACCGCCATCAAATATCTTTGAGGATCCCAGGGATGACGAAAAGAAGTACGTAAAGAAGGAGCCAGTCAATCCAGAAACCTCATTAAAGGTTGTCAGCATCTCTGACGAGCACCCTGAGCGGACAGTCCGCATAGGCGCTCAATTGGACCCAGAGCTGGCAGCGGAACTCACTCAGTTCCTACGGGACAACGCTGCGGTCTTTGCCTGGTCATATGCAGACATGCCAGGTATCTTTCCTGAAATCATCACGCACAAGTTGAGCATCAAATCATCCTTCTATCCTATCAAGCAGAAGCGCAGAGCCTTCGACGAAGAGAAATACCGTGCTATAGGAGAAGAAGTTGCCAAGCTACAGGGCATTGGGTTCATCTGCCAAGTCATCTATCCCCAGTGGATCTCCAACCTAGTTATGGTAAAAAAGCCTAGCGGCAAATGGCGGATGTGTGTCGACTTCAAAAATCTTAACAAGGCATGCCTAAAAGATAGTTTCCCACTACCCCGCATTGATCAACTGGTTGATGCAACCGCTGGACACGAGCTCCTCAGCATGATGGATGCTTTCTCCGGCTATAATCAGATCAGGATGCATCCCGATGACCAGGAATGCACCACCTTCACCACCGACAAAGGCATGTATTGTTACAATGTTATGCCTTTCGGTCTGAAAAACGCAGGGGCAACTTATCAGCGACTGATGAACGCCATGTTCGCGGAACATCTGGGCAAGATAATCGAGCTCTACGTAGACGACATGTTGGTCAAGAGCATAAAAGCCAGCGGACATGTGGCAAACCTCAAAATCATAATAACCATCCTCTTGGCCTATGGTATGCGCCTTAACCCAGAAAAATGCTTCTTTGGCATCACCGCCAGCAAATTTCTGGGTTATATTGTCAGTGAACGGGGCATCGAGGCTAACCCTGACAAGGTGCAAGCCATCCTCGACTTGAAGGACCCAGAATGGAAGGTGCACGTCTAAAGCCTCCAGGGCAAGCTGACCGCCCTGTCTCGATTCATCTCCAGACTCACCGACAGGTGCGCCCCATTTTTCAAAGTCCTTAAAACGACCCACAAGAAAGTCATCAACTGGAACCCAGAGTGCCAGGCGGCGTTCCAGGGCTTGAAGGAATACCTGGCGGCAGTTCCACTCCTTTCCATTCATGTGCAAGGTGAAACACTATACATATACCTAGCGGCATCATAATCAGCGGTGAGCTGCGCCATCGTCCGGCGGGAGAACTAGGATGAACTCCCAGTGTTCTATGCCGGCAGAGGCATGAATGGAGCGGAAACAAGGTATCCTCCCTTGGAGCAACTTGCTCTCGCACTCATCGTGGCCGCCAGACGCCTCCGCCAGTACTTCCGAGCCCACACAATCCATGTGTTAACCAATCAACCGCTGAGACAAGTAATGCAGAACCCTGAACATTCGGGGCGCCTCAGCAAGTGGGCCATTGAGCTTAACGAGTTTGACATCGATTACAAACCAAGAACCGCCATGAAGGGCCAGGCAGTGGCAGACTTCATTGCTGAGCTCACCGAGCATCAGCTCGAATCCAAAATCGATGCACCGCCAGGAACGGAATTAATGACCGCAGAGGAGCCAGCTCCCCAGCAATCAGACTGGAACCTGCACGTGGACGGCTCCGCTAGCGCCAAGGCCAGCGGCGCCGGGGTAATCTTAACAGGACCAGGGGGACTTAGTGTCGAGTACGCATTGAAATTCAACTTCAAAGCCTCAAACAATATGGCGGAATATGAATCACTCATCGCCGGCCTACTCCTCTCCATCGATTCAGGGGCGGACAGTGTCAACATCTTCAGCGACTCTCAGTTGGTCGTTAACCAGGTCAACGACAGCTTTCAAGCCAAGGACCAGCAGTTGGCAGCATACTTAGGATACGTCAAGACACTGCTAAAAAAATTCAAGTTCCACACCATCACACAAATCCCCAGGGAAAAGAACACCAAGGCTGATTCACTAGCAAGACTGGCAACCGCCCAGCCGCATCAAAGTCCAACGAACACAAGGGTGGAATGTCTCAACAGACCAAGCATCACAAAAACCCTGGCGGAGATCTTCAACATTGAGGTCAATTCTAGCTGGATGGACGAGATTATTGAATACAAACGTAACGGGACATTGCCAGAGGGCAAGGTCAGGGTAAGACAGCTCAGGCGGAGAGCAACCCGCTACAACATCCAGAATGGAAAACTTTACTGCCAGGGATTCACTCACCCCAACCTCCGCTGCCTAACCCCAGAGGAGGGAAAGGTCGTGTTAGCAACGATACATGGCGGAGAATGTGGAAACCACTCGGGCGCCAAATCTTTGGCTAATCGCACAATGTGACAAGGCTACTTTTGGCCTACGCTAGGTGATGACGCCCAGCGGATATCAAGATCTTGTCACAAATGCCAACAACATGCTGATCTCCCTCATGCACCGGCCGAACCACTTTCGGTTATCATCGGTCCATGGATTCACTCAACGTGGGGCCTAGACTTGATGGGAAAATTCCAAACCGCCAAAGGACAGTTCAAATACATCATTGTTGCTATCGACTACAACAGCAAGTGGATAGAGGCGGAGCCCCTGACGGCAATAACTACCGCCAAGGTAATTCACTTCCTCTGGAAGAACATCTACTGCCGCTACGGTGTCCCGCATACAATCATCACAGACAACGGCACACAGTTCAATAACAAGGAACTCATCTCTTTCACCGCCAACTTGGGTACCAAGATGCGCTTTGCATCTGTCGCCCACCCCCAAACCAACGGCCAGGTCGAGGCAGCAAACAAGATAATCAAGAAACTGCTAAAAAGAAACTTGACAAGGCCAAGAGCTTATGGGCGGAGAAGCTCCCGGAGGTCTTGTGGGCCATCAGATCGACCCCAACTTCCGCCACTGGCGAAACTCCTTTCTGCATGATGTTCGGAACTGAGGCTGTCCTGCCCATCGAAGTGACTCAACCTACCGCTAGGGTCTAAGGCTACGGCCCAGAGACCAACAGCGACGGCGTCAACCTTGACAAGGACCTCCTAGAGGAAAAACGACACAAGGCCCATCTGCACAACCTACAAAACAAGCAGCGGGTATCGCGTTTCTACAACGCCAGGGTCAAAGCCCGGAACCTCCAATTGGGGGACTGGGTAATGAAGGACGTCATTCCACCACCAACAAAACTCCGCCCAACTTGGGAAGGTCCGTACAAAATTGTAGAAGTCGTTAGCCCAGGCACCTTCTACCTAATGGACAAGGATGGCGTCACTACGACCCACCCTTGGAATACCGAGCACCTTCGGTATTATTACAAATAGTCATGCCGCTACCCAAGATCATCTTGACTTAGCTAAATTTTTGTTCAATATTTAGCTAAGGGAAGCTACCTAACGGGTACTACCCCGCTTTTGTAAACGCTGATCAGTCAGCTATCAATGAAACAATGAATTATTCAAACCATTGTTACCAAGTCTAGCACGGGGGGCAACTGGCAACGCCAGCAATAGTCAGCGGACCACGTCTACTACATTGTGCACTTGGACCAATTTTAATTCCTTTAATGTTTCATTGGTTGGCAAAAGCAAAACTCTTAGTCAAAACTCTAGCGGTACAGACATCATGACAAACACCAAATCCGAAACTTCATATATTTAGGGCTGGGACTCCCCACCCAAAAGGGTTCTTTAAATAAAAAAAAATAAAAAAATAAAAAAAAATTATTACGCCTCAGCGGCTACACAGAAAAAGACCATCTTTCAAGGGTTGGCCTGGCTGCCATCGGCATCTCCACCTTCTGCGTGCGGCGGGGGATGAACGCGGCTTGTTTGGTCAGACCCTCGGGTAGTAGGACTTGGGGTCTCTATAGTACCATCCGCCCGAGTATGGGCTGCCACGAACCCGGCACGGGACACCTCCGACTGGGTAGGAAGAGGAGTCCGCTGGGAGTCATCCGCCGGGCGTGCGCCACTCTCTCCGCTCCCCGAGCGAGCACCTTCGGTATGGGCAGGGACCGCACCCTTTGCCGGCGGAGCATCCTTGGCTGGCGGCACGACCGGCAGGGACGCTTTCGCCTAGTCAATGGCACCTTTCTGCTTCAGCATCTGCACATTGGCAAGGGCACCGGCCTTCGCCGCCTCATTCAGCGCCTTCTTATATTCCGCCGACTGCTTGAATGATTCCACAGCAGCGGCCGCAGTGCGACTTCCCTCAGCCCCCAGGCGAGCGACTTCACCTTCCAACCGCTTAACCTCGGTCAGTCTAGCGGCAGACTCCCGCTGAAGGATCTCAACCTTCTTATCCTTAGCGGCCACCTGATCCCGCAGCAGGGACATATCTTGCTCCAGCTTGGAGACTTGATCATTCCGCTCCAGGTCCCGCTCAATGGCAACGGCCAGTTTGCCACTGGCATCCGCCGCATCACAGTCAGCCTTCGTCAGGCGCCGCTCCAGGTCCGCCAACCGGCCCTGGGCCTCCCCCAGCTCCCTCTGAAGGCCCGTCACCTCCTCCCTGAGCTCCAGCTCGACCCGAGGCTGTGTCGACGCCGCCACAAACAACTCATGCAGTCCAACGGAGAGATGCTCGAACGCCTCGCTGAAGGGCGATTGGTCAATGGCGGTGGATCGTACGATCCCCTCCAGGCCGCCAAACCCAAGCCATCATTTAAGAACTCGGTGTACGTGACAAAGGAGTCTAGGTCGCTTGCGGGCGCATCTCTCGCCACGTCCGTGGGAGCCTTTTGCGGAGCCTGTCATGCCTTCTTCTGCTGGCGGGCCCCAGTTATTTCCACATCATCCTCCTCTTCCCCGCCAGAATCATTTTGACGGCGTTTTCGCTGAAGCACCCGTGTGCTTCCAGCGGGAGCAGGTCTCGATCCCCTCGGCGGCGGCTCCAACCCCGCATTGGTGGCGGTATCCGCCGGCCGCACTGTCTTCTTGTGCAACCCGCACCGGATGGCAGGCGCCCTCTCTTTCAGCGGCACCGCCTCACTAGCCGCACCAGTTCCCGCCTGAACGACAGGTAGGCCGTCATCACCGAGGTGGGAGTGGTGCGGCATGGGTAACACCACGGGAACCTCGGACGGGCTCAGCACCAGCGTTTTCGGGTTCACAACAGTTTGCTGAGCCGCCATCCCAGAAGCATACATGGTCTCCAGGAAATTATCGATCTCCGCACGATCCATGGCTTTATCAAAGGCGTCACGGCTCGCTTTGTTCCCAGGCGGAGTTGCTACAAAAAGCAACAAACCGGTCAGCATGGAACAATCTCATTAAAAGAACGGTATGGCGGAGAGTGCTTACCAACGGCATGAGTCAATTGTTGATTGACCAACGACTCCCAGCATGTGAGGAGACGAAAATCCAGCAAGTTGCGATTCCGCCAGCAACCTTTGATACGTGCTACACGACACTCTTCTTCGCGAGTCAGGTTATACCGCAACCCCACTGCACAAAAAAGATAATTATCAGTACAAAATACAAAGCTGTGTAAAACAAAACCCCGCCAGTCATGTTCAGCGGAGACCGACAAACAACCTCGGATAGGCTAAAACTCCGACTTGATCCTAAACGTCGGCTCCCCCTCGTTGGACCCCGCTTGGTATTCCCACCTCGTCGTCGCAACACAGAAAGTACCCCGCCAGTGGGACATGGAGTCTCTCAGGTTCTCGATCAGCTTGGGCGCTCCTTGGCGACGACTGAGGTTTACTTGCCCTCTACAACCTTGGCGCTTCACATACACTAGTTCGTAGAAGTGCAGTACCTCCACCACTGTAACGTCCCGAACCTAAATTTACCAGTTTACAAGTCTTTCGATGGGTAAACGACATTTACATTTACTTTTTGGCTTCGTTTCGACATTTTAGGGGGCCCTAAAAGTTGACTTTTTGTTCGGGTCAAAATTTGAGAAAATTTCCTTCATGAAAGTTGTAGAGGACGTTAAACCGAGCCCGTGCATATGTGGTACGTAAAAATCGGAGTTCGTATGCGAAAGTTATGGCCAAAATACTAAAGTTACTGTTCGTGGTAAGTTTCTATAAATAGCCGAGTTACTGTGGTAAGTTTCCATTTTCGGAAACTTACCGAGCTCTCTCTCTTCTCTCTCCCCGATTCTGTCATCCTCTCCGACCTCTTCACCTTCTTCCGGCCATAACTTCTTCATCCGGCAACGGATTTTGACGTATAAGATGTCGTTGGAAAGCTCTCTTTCCTCTCTTTATTTCTATGGTGGTTTGGTGATTGATTCTGGACTGTGGAGGGTGCAGAAATGAGAAGAAGAGGACGGTCACTATAGCAGATCGAGATTTCCATCGATTTCCGGCGATTCCGGCAGTCTCCGGCCACCAAACTGGCGTCGAAGGTTCGGTTTTTGTCAAGGATCATTTCGCCCCTATCCTTGAGCCACGATTTGCAGTGTGGAGGTCGAATCGACAATTTCAAATTCTAGGGTTCTTGGGTTTTTCTGGAAAAATTTCACCGGCCAAATTGGAGCCCTTCAAGGTAAAATTGGAACTTGTTGTAGTTGTGAAAAATGTTGGGTCTGTTGAGTAGGTGGTGCTGCCAAAATTTGGTGGCCATCAGAGGTGGTGGCCGCCGGCGCGTGGGGCCCACGCGCTGCCACTGTTGGTGGCGCGTGGAGGCGTGTAGGGCTGTGTTTTAATTTCAGTTTTTAGCCCAATAAATTGTAGAAATGTTGTAGAGCTTGTATGTGAAGTTGGGTGAATTTTGGAGGAATTTGGAATTGTTTGTGATTTTCTGAAGTTTGGAGTTTTGTGATTGAATTGTGGGAAATCCGGCCGTCGGATTTCCCTCGTTTTCATTGTGGAATATGTAAATCGAGGAATTGGTGTTAATGGTGAAGTTTGGATTAAATTGGAGAAGAAATGAAAATGTTGATTTATGAGAATAGGACTTTGGAATCGTATTTAATTCCGGATTGTTATTCACGAATTATAATTGTGTACAGGGCGATATACCGAGCTATTGCTCGATGAAGGAACTCGTATGCGTGATCGCCTAAATAGTACTGTGAGTGGACATTTATTTTAAATTAAATGTGCATGCAGTATATTATTATTTTTCAATTGGGATTTAAATTATGTTTTGAATTATTGAGTTTTATGGTTTATTGAGCGTTGATTTATCGAGATTTATTTATGAATTACGAGATTAGTATTGAAATTCCTTCCCGAGGGCTTTTAGTAGATTTTTTTGAGATAGTTATTCAGGAGTTATTGAGTTGAGAAATGATTTTTGGGAAGTGACTGATTCAGAAAATATTATGAGAATTATGGATTTCGAATATAAGTTTTTATGAGGATTTACGAGTACGAATGTTTCATCGAATATTTGAGCATGATTGAATTATCGAGATTTATTGAGCTTTGAGCTCCGCACTTATCAGCGTTGAAGTTGGATTGAGTTTTCTTTCCGAAAGCATTTATTGATTTACAGAGTATTTGATTTATGCTTTCGAGGATGCTTTCGAGGATTTATTGAGATATTGAGGTTTGATTTAGCGAGATAATCTTGAGTTATGCTTTCGGTGAATTTTTAATGTTTTATTGAAGTAACAGCGAGTTTCTTTCCGAAAGCAAGTAATAGAAAGAGGTTGTTTCCAGTTTATTGAGGAGGCTATCAGTAAGCGCATGCATGCATTACCTAGTTGGCAGTCCCTTCTAGGTAATAGTCTGGTTGGCTGTCCCTTCCAGACTACAGCCCGGTTGGCAGTCCCATCCGATGCGTCACCGGGTTGGCAGTCCCTCCCAGGTGACATGAGGTAGTAGTTGGCAGTCCCTTCTCACTACCTGTGGTTAGTTGGCAGTCCCTTCTATCCACCGCCTCCTGTTCCGGTTGGCAGTCCCTTCCGATGCGTCATCTGGGTGGCAGTCCCTTCCAGATGGCATGAGATGACTAGACAGCAGTCCTTTCTAGTCATCAAACGAACCTCTTGAAAATGATGCTTTATGAAAAGGATTGAGGATGAGATTTTAAGAGATTGCAGTAAAGTTGATGATTGAAAGTATTTCCAAGATTGTTACTGCATGCGAGGTTTTAGAGAATAACTTGGGAAAGCATTAAGTTTAACTTATTCATTTGAAATTACTTATTTTTCGTCCACTCACTCTAACGGTTTTTAAATGTTTTCCCCTGGGCCCTTCGGTTTTAAATGCCCAATTTACAGGCCAGTTTAGCTTGAGGTCGAGCGTACTTGGGGTTGAGGCATAGCTGTCATAGCTTCTATATTATAAAAGTATCGGTCATTTATCTTGTATCCTACCTTCTTGTACGCCTAAGAAATAGATTGCTCTGATAACTCTTGATATTAATATTCTTAAGTTCAGAATTTTTTGTGAAATGAGAGCAGGGTGGCTCCAGGAGAATAAGGATGGATGATTTAGAAGTGTAAAGGTTTTTCTACAAGTTTTGGGTTGTCCATTTTTAGGGGAAGTTCTGTCAAATTTTTTGGTAGAATTTCTTCTAAGGTGGGCCCCGCAGGGCCTTTTCGGATTTCAGGGTGAAATTCGGGGCGAGTCCTGTTAGCCATTGTTGGTCCTTCGCAACCCGACAACCGCCACAACGAGTTTAGCGCCAGCATCAACCGCCACATGTTAGGCAGACCTGCCCAAAGGCAAGGCCAAACTCGCACACCGAGATCTGAAGGTTGGGCACCAGTGGGAATGTCACTCCCTGGCGGAATATCGCCTCGTGCACGGTGGTAAACCCCGCTGGAAGAATCGAGGCCTTCTCGTCCACCGTCGGTGGACGCAGCTTCACCACCCCTGGCAACCGGAACACCCGCTTCAGCCGGTTGACAGCGGCAATAGTCATCCCCCCTCCCGCCTCATCAACGGGGCTACCGTCCTGGAGGACCCACGCTGACTCGGCATCCTCCCCCGCTACATCTCCCCCGTCAGCAGAACCACTGGCGGCACTATTGCTTGCTAACCGCTCATCGTGCATACTTTGGGCGGCGGCAGCCTCCCCTGCCCTAGAATTCTCTGGACGCGAAGCACGAACCATGGCTATGTCCCAGGGTATGGTTTGTAGCGGCTCAACCTCTAGCGGTTCTGGCAGTGAGGTTCCTACACGGGCAGACGGACGCAACGAGTCAATAAAAATTTTATCCGCCGCGCTGAACGACACTTCAGATCCGGAATCCTCACTGCTTGAAATCTCTATGACGTCGCCCATCCCAAAACCCTAAAACCCAAATCAGTTAGCTCACACAAGATCTAACCTATCCCTATATCAGTTAGTACCCAAGAACATCAAGAACAGTTGCCCAGAAAATGCCAAAACAAGAACAAACAGACTCAACCCAGATGCATCCATCTAGCAAATCCCTAAAACCCCAACTCTGTCAAACAGCGTAGCCCATCCCCAAGCTCACTCTCACACCCTCACAACACGTCAAGGAAAAGCATATCACACAGAAATACCCAAAACCCAGGAACTGGCCATGCCAGACACCCAATGAAACAGGGATACAGAGTACCAACCTTAATGAGGGAGCCTATGGCGAGATCGTGAGCGCTTTATCTTTGAGGCCGGAGATCGTCGTCTTTCCAGATATGAGAACTCAACGAAATCGCCTCAACGTTCTTCTCCAATCTCAGACGCACAGAGCTTGAAGACGACGAATGCAGTTCGAAGTTTTGAGCAAAGTGTCAAATCTCGCTAACTTCCCCCCCCCTTTTATGTCAACGTCAAATAACTCTAGGCCGTCCACTAAAAAACGACATCAAATGCCAGCCGTACACATGTCCCACGACTGCACTTACTCTCCGGAATAACAGAGGCGTCGCCTCGGTTACAAAATCCATCATTACCTAGCATTAATGGCAGGGAGACGGCTAGGCGGAGGGGATACGCCTCCACACGCTAACCCTCTATGGGTTAGCCACGTGTCGACCACCATCAGACGAAGCGTCTAATGGAAGTCACCACTTGGGAAGAAATTGCCAATCGTCGGAAGTATCCGCTGAGCGAAACCCCGCTAGCGGAACTTCTCACTTGTCATCTTCCACTTGACGAAGTCTCCGCTGAGCGAAACCCCGCTAGCGGAACTTCTCACTTGTCACTTTCCAAGTAGGGAGATCTCCGCTGAGCGATAACCCCGCTAGCGGAACTCCTAACTTGTCATCTTACACGTGACGAAGTCTCCGCTGAGCGAAACCCCGCTAGCGGAATTTCTCACTTGTCACTTTCCAAGTAGGGAGATCTCCGCTGAGCAATAACCCCGCTAGCGGAACTCCTCACTTGTCATCTTCCACGTGACGAAGTCTCCGCTGAGCGAAACCCCGCTAGCGGAACTTCTCACTTGTCACTTCCCAAGTAGGGAGATCTCCGCTGAGCGATAACCCCGCTAGCGGAACTCACTTGTCATCTTCCACGTGACGAAGTCTCCGCTGAGCGAAACCCCGCTAGCGGAACTTCTCACTTGTCACTTTCCAAGTGGCGAGATCTCCGCTGAGCGATAACCCCGCTAGCGGAACTCCTCACTTGTCATCTTCCATGTGACGAAGTCTCCGCTGAGCGAAACCCCGCTAGCGGAACTTCTCACTTGACACTTCCAAGTGGGGAGATCTCCGCTGAGCAATAACCCCGCTAGCGGAAACTTCCTCACTTTTGTCATCTTCCAAGTGGCGAGATCTCCGCTGAGCGATAACCCCGCTAGCGGAACTCCTCACTTGTCACCTTCCACGTGACGAAGTTTCCGCTGAGCGAAAACCCGCTAACGGAACTTATCTTGTCACCTTCCGAATGGCGAGGATTCCGCCAGCGGAATTTTCCACTCGTCAACTCGCAGGAGAGGCAGCCTCTGACACACTCAGTACTGCCGGCAGAGCTCCCTCTCCATCTTGCAAAACCGCGTACTTTGCTGAGCGCAACACCGCTCAATAAAATACCACCAGACACGTCTACACGACGATGTTTCCTGCTACAACCAGCGGGGGGATATCCGCCAGCGGTGAATCCCGAGGCTACGCCTCACTCTGACAATGACCGCCACGCGGGGTTACGGTCAGATCGTCCCTGTAACGTCCCGTACCTCAATTTACCAGTTTACTAGTCATTTGGACGGTAAACGACCTTTACCTTCACTTTTATTGTCGTTTCGGTACTTTTAGGGGGCCCTAAAAGATGACTTTTTGTTCGGATCAAAATTTGAGAAAATTTTCTTCATGAAAGTTGTAGGAGACGTTAAACCGAGCGCGTGCATATGTGGTACGTAAAAATCGGAGTTCGTATGTCAAAGTTATGAGTATTTTCGTGTGAGGGGTATTTACGTCATTTCAGCACACCTTAATTATAAGGGGCTGATCAGCCCCATTTCCAGCCATTCTCCCCCCATCTTTTACGACAGAAACCAAAAAGAAAAAGAGAGGAAGAGAGAGAGAAAGAGAAAGAAAGAAGGAAAGAAAGAAAGGGAGATCCGTTCAAACCGTCGACATTTTGGAGAAACCTCAAGGTATAAAGTTGTTCTTTACCTCATGATCTTTCTTTTGAGTATAATTTTGCATATATATTGGGGGATTTTAGAGATTGAAAATCCGGCACTATTCACAAATTGGGGGTTTACAGTTTTCTTAATTGTTGAGGTAGTTCTAGTTGTTTTCTGAACTTGGTGTAGTTGAGAAAAATGCTAGGGGGATTGAGATGAAGCTGCTGCCAAAATTTGGTGACCATCGGAGAAGTTGACCGCCGAGTGAACAGTACCGCGCGTGAACAGTGGTGAGGTTTAAACAGAATTTAAATTCTATTTTTTTAGCTTTAAATCCTATAATTTTTGTAGAGGTTGATTATGTGAATTTGGTTGGAATTGGAAAAGTTTTTAATCGATTATAAATTTCTAAAGATTTGGATTTCGGTTAATGTTAATCGTGAATCCGATTGTCGGATTTCCTCCATAATTGTTATATAGTCTGAAATCGACGAGTGGGCAGTGTTTGTGAAGTTTGGTAATTTTTGGAGAAACTTGGAATTAAGTATGAATTTTGAAGTTTAGGGTTTCGATTATCGAATTACGAGAATCCGACCGTCGGATATCTCTCGGTTCTACCTTGAAACCTTTAAATTAACGAATTGGTGTTAGTGGTATAATTTGGGCTAAATCCGAGGAGAATGGGAGATGTAATTATGAGGAATTAATTTTAGGAATCGTATTAAATTATTGAAGAATTATTCACAGAATATAATTGTGTACAGGACGACGTACCGAGCTATTGCTCGATGACGGAACACGAATGCGTGATCGTCGGAATAGTACTGTGAGTGGACTTTTATTTTTAAATATTGATGCATGCATTTATTTTCTTAAATAATGCTCTAGTTTTAATCATATTACTTATTGAGCAAATGATTTGATTTTCGGAAATTCGATCTCGGTTTATCTCGTGGATTGGCTCTCGATAATGAGTTTCAAAGGTTGATTATGATTTATAATATTATTTGACAAATTGCTTATTTCCGAGGTAATTTTCCGGAATTAAGTATATTTCTAATTGCCGATTTAAGTTCCTGGAAGATTCTCGAGATGAGTTTCGATGGAGTTGGATTTTCTCATTTATTTATTGACTTTCGGTTTTGGCATCGGGAATGCCTAATTAAGGATTTTGGATTTGGTTGGTTTCTTGGAGATTTTGAGAGATTTTTGGAAATGGGATTTGCTTATACTAATTTCCGGTTTCCTTTACGGATTTGAGAATATTTTGGGCGTGTCGTCGATTTATTTCTATTTCTCACTTGTTTATTTTGAGATTGAGAGTAATCTTGGCGTGCGGGGTCACGTCGTTGAATACTTGGTTTCTATCTCGTGAGAAATGTGGGGAAGCTACATGGATTTACTGGTTTTCGATGATTTTTCCTCACCATACGCGGGTCATGTGATTTGGTCTCCTCCTCACAGACTTTGTGTTTGTGAGTGGCAGTTGAGGTAGCTTATTCTCCTCCTCACTTACTTTGTGTATGTGAGTGGCAGTCGAGGTGATTTATTCTCCTCCTCACGTGGGTGGCAGTCGAGGTCATATTCTCCTCCTCACACAATCTATGTGTGAGTGGAAGTTGAGGTTATTAGTTCTCCTCCTCGCACAATCTATGTGTGAGTGGCAGTCGAGGGTAGGTAGAGCCTGGGAGGCTCCATTACCCGTATGGTGATATTTCTTCCCCATATCCTATCATTACTTGACTAGCGGGGCCTAGTCTGATTTCCGTTTAACCAGCGGGGCTGGTCTTATTCTGTTGAGTATCGGAGTTTCCATCCTTCCTTTCAGTTGTTTGGGACTAGCGGGGCTAGTCGGTTTTCTTGAGCGGAACTCCTTTTGTTTCGTTTTCCTAAATCAGTGCATGCATCGGGAGATTTTTTAATAAATTAAATGTGGGAAAGTATAAAATCTCTTTTGTTTAAAATTGCTTATTTTTGTCCACTCACACTAACGTGTTTTCAATACTTTCCCCTGGGCCCTTCGGTTTCAAATGCCCAGTTTGCAGGGGAATTAGTGAGGTCGGGCGTATACGGAGTTGAGGCATAGTCAACAGCATGGCTTCCGCGTTTGCCTTTGAGTTAGGTTGTCCTTATTTACCTTTCTATTAGAATTGCTCTGATTACCTATGAGATTTATGTTTTTCAAGTTGAGGTTTGTGTTTTGTGAATTGGAGATTGATGTTGAGTTGGGGAGCAGGGTGGCTCCAGAAGTATAAGGATGATTTGATTTAGAAGTGTAAATGCTTTCTACAGGTTTTGGGTAGCCCATTTTAGGGGAAGTTCCGCCAAATTTTTGGTAGAATTTCTTCTAAGGTGGGCCCCGCAGGGCCACTTCGGATTTCAGGGTGAAATCCGGGGCGGGTCCTGTCAGTCCCTATCAGAGCATTAGGTTGTCAGATTCTGTAGACTTGTTTCTATCCTGTTACCTTACCCGCTTGATGGCACAGTACCTCCCGAGTGATGGCCCGACTGCAGCGGTTCCCCATCGTTTGCTCTTCGGTGCTGATGTATTCATTAAGTGTGTAAGGTGCATGTCTAGATGAGGTTCCTTTAGGTGCTATGCCTCTTGTACGCCGACCTCCTAGAGTTGTCGTTGCGTGGCGGATTATTCGCATATTTTGTACATTTCCCTACTGATGGTAGAGTAAGACTACTCTACAATATCGAATTGTGCTATGATGTGATTCGAGGAAATGTTGTGGTTATTTCTTCCTCGATGCCAGTAAGTTTGTTGGAGCTGGGTTTAAGGTGCGAGAACAGAGTTCGATTTCTTGTTTGAGTGACTGAGACGAGTGACTATAGTTTTAGGTCGTCTCCAAATACCTAGAATCATAATGGTTATTTGAAGTAGGACTAATAGTAATAGTGGTTCTGATTTTGAACCGAGTTTCGAGAGATGTGTCACGTAGACGTGGTTGTTGTTGCGAGCATCATTTTGGAATGATACTTTGCAATTCACAAAGGAAACCGGATTGGAAAATTCCTCCATTTAGACACCATGGGCTGTCGACCTGACCATGACTTGTGGACATAGTTTTGTTCAAGTGAAGGAAATTGATTTTTGTGGCTTTTTGTGTTATGAATTGATTTTCTTAAGTTTTGGATCGTAGTGAGTATGGAGATGGACAGAAGTGAGTTTTGAAGTCGTTTTGTGTTTTAAGTTTAAGTAGGTGGGATGCTTAAAGTTTTTCAATGGAGTTTGGTTTTGATCGGTAAAATTGGGAGGATTAGAATCAACTCTTTGTAAGTGATATTGTACGAGTATGTGTCTTTGGTTAATCAATTTCAGTGAAATGGTTTAACACAACTTCGGGGATTGACGGTAGTGACACTGTTGGGTATCCATAGTGGTTCAAACGAATTACTATGTGATACGGAGTTTGATTTGAATCCTGAATCATGGAGTCATAGGAATTGAAATGTAGTAAGTTCTTGATGGAACAATTGATAGATTGAATGATTGAGATTTTGTAAGAGTAGTAAGGACGTGGATTTTCTCAGCTGATTCAGGAAGTATTTCAGGTCATAGTTTAACCAGAGTTCTAAGTTATATTTTGAGTCAAACCCCTTATGGGTTGAACTTGGATTTTGATTGTTAGGTGGTGGGACCACTTTTGGAATCTTGGTATCGCTGGAGGTGGTATGAGATGTTGGATGGGTGTCCATCTTAAAACTGATGATGTTGTCAGGGGAGGATGGTCCCCTGTAGCGAGGATTTGGAATTTGGAATTTGGAATTTGGAACCAATTAAGAGTGCAAAAAGGGGTGTATTGAAGTTTTGAAAGGTTTCGGAAATCAAGGACTTTCGGATCGTCTTACGATGGTTTAGATCACTTTTATCGCGCATGAAGGTACAATTAAGTGTCATTGGATATCCATTTGGGCGAAATTGTTGAATTTGGGATCAAGAAACGGTCATAGGGACCCCACGGGCTGTCCATAGCAATTCAAGTGGAAGTACAATGCGTTGTGGTTATTATCTTAGTTAAAAATCTTTGAGTTATGGCGAAGGTTTGGTCGAAGTCAACAAGTTCCGGGATTCTGGTAGCTTTCAATGATGGATTTCTCGATAAGTCTTTCGGGGACTATGGAAGAATTTCTTTCCTTCTTGTGGACTACGTCGTTGCTTCAATATCTCTTTTTCTTAATGCACGAGTTGATTTTCTTCCCTGCAGTTTTTGGGGTGCTTTACGCTCACGTAACACGATGCGCTTTTGCTTACTTATCAAACCATTTACAAGTTGCTTTGAACATAAGGTTTTTCAGTCACGAATGGAGGTAAACTTTTCTTTTGGGATGTTTGAGTTTGGCGGGGTTGCTATGGAATCGACCAATTATTATGACTGGCAAGGTTTCAGTTTGAGAATCATTCATTTCAAGTATTGAGTTTATAATCTAGTTGGTCAACTCTTGGATCATATTTGGAACATCTACTAGTGTTGTTGGAGACATCGTAGTCCTTAAAGGAATTGGTACATACAAGGTTTGGGAAATTTCCCCAATGTCGTATCTGTAATGAAATTGTCATGAGGTTATGTGAGACGGTTGGAGATGTTTCTACATGGGGCTAGTGAAGTAGTTATAAGAGAGAGTTTTCCCTAACTGATTAAGAAAGCTATTTTATTTTGGACTGATCAAATTCGAGTCTAGCATCTAGTAATTCAGATTGTGGTGCTCTTGGTAGTGAGAATTACCTGGGTATAAATTAAGAATATCATTTGGGGCAATAGAGATCAACGAGAATGACATGGACTCAACTATACTTCAGATCTATGACTATTAAGAAGTGTAGTCTCGGCTAAGAACAACTTGAGTGTGATGCATCTTCTTCCGGATTTGAGTCGTTGAGCTGGAGTAGAGTTAATAGTTATAATTCTTGCTTGCACTAGATTTCTGAGGACTTGGTACAGGACATGGTAGTTAAGTGAGTACTAACTTGTGAGAATTATTAGCAGCCTTGAGCGGAGGCATTGGTAAATAGTAAATTTCTTGTGACACATTTGATTTAGAAAAGTTTTCCACATTATCGTGCTTATAAAGGTTTTTGAGGAAGCTGTTATATGTGTGGCTAGCAAGGTAGCTATCAAATGAGTTTTCCTAGTCGACTCAGAACGTCATCTCATGACTTGACCAATGATTTAGTCAGGTGTCAGAGTAGCACAGTGGAAGTGTGGTGGTCCCATAACTTACTTGATTAAGAACTTGTGGGTTCGTTCGAGGTTAACCTTTATGCGTTGACAACTATGGGACCTTTAAGTGAACGACCTTCGATTAGGAATTTAAGCACAAACAATTAAGGAAGTCATTTGTTTTGGAATTGTTGACTAGCAATGACCATCTTGTGGTTATCACAATATCGATGGTGAATGGGTTGGTTTTTCACTAAGCGACTTGTATGAGGAAGTTTTGGATGCTATAATTTTTAATAGGGTGGTTTGTGACGCCAGTACCATGTGTTATCTGGGCTAACCATTGAAATGAATTTTCTTTTACACTAGAATTCATGTACTTGCGAGTTTATGGTGCTACATGGTTCAATAAGACAAGTGATTCGACTTTGGACGTTGATAATTTTAGATTATAAGCATATTTTCATTGCTTTTGTAGTGGGGATCATAAAAGTTTCTGTTGGTTGTTGATTTGAGGTTACGAAAAGAAAAGCTTAATCTAAGGAAGAGTTTGATAAGTTTTGAGATTGTGGTATTAATCAATTGGTGTGCCTTTTCTTTTCTAATCGGCATGAAATTTCGAGGGCGAAATTTTTTTAAGGAGGGGAGAATGTAACGTCCCGTACCTCAATTTACCAGTTTACTAGTCATTTGGACGGTAAACGACCTTTACCTTCACTTTTATTGTCGTTTCGGTACTTTTAGGGGGCCCTAAATTGTCGTTTCGGTACTTTTAGGGGGCCCTAAAAGATGACTTTTTGTTGGGATCAAAATTTGAGAAAATTTTCTTCATGAAAGTTGTAGGAGACGTTAAACTGAGCGCGTGCATATGTGGTACGTAAAAATCGGAGTTCGTATGTCAAAGTTATGAGTATTTTCGTGTGAGGGGTATTTAGATCATTTCAGCACACCTTAATTATAAGGGGCTGATCAGCCCCATTTCCAGCCATTCTCCCCCCATCTTTTACGACAGAAACCAAAAAGAAAAAGAGAGGAAGAGAGAGAGAGAGAAAGAAAGAAAGAGAGATCCGTTCAAACCGTCGACATTTTGGAGAAACCTCAAGGTATAAAGTTGTTCTTTACCTCATGATCTTTCTTTTGAGTATAATTTTGCATATATATTGGGGGATTTTAGAGATTGAAAATCCGGCACTATTCACAAATTGGGGGTTTACAGTTTTCTTAATTATTGAGGTAGTTCTAGTTGTTTTCTGAACTTGGTGTAGTTGAGAAAAATGCTAGGGGGATTGAGATGAAGCTGCTGCCAAAATTTGGTGACCATCGGAGAAGTTGACCGCCGAGTGAACAGTACCACGCGTGAACAGTGGTGAGGTTTAAACAGAATTTAAATTCTATTTTTTTAGCTAGTTAAATCCTATAATTTTTGTAGAGGTTGATTATGTGAATTTGGTTGGAATTGGAAAAGTTTTTAATCGATTATAAATTTCTAAAGATTTGGATTTCAGTTAATGTTAATCGTGAATCCGATTGTCGGATTTCCTCACTACTAGAATTCTGTTCATTTACATCACGTCATTTAAATCAGTTGAGATTGCACGTGATGTAAAAAAATATTATAACATCGGTTTTTGAAAATCCGATTTCTATTTACATAATTAACATCGGTTGTTACTGTTGACCGATGTCTATATTTTGATTCCAAAATATAGAAAAACGCGGAAAGACTAAGTTAAAAACTTTCGGGAACGCGGGAGCAAAATTTTCATTCCCCACACACTTTGTTATTTTTCCTACTTTTACCTTCGCTCACTTTCATCGTTCTCTCTCTCACTCTTGCCCGAAACCCTATCCCTCCCCTCCTTCCTCTCCATCCCTCTCTCCACGGCCACCATCGCCTTCCTCTCCGCTCACTCCCTCTACTATCTCTCTCTCTCATTAACCTCCTCCACCACCTTGCCGGCGCTATCACCTATACCCGCAAGCTCTCTCTCCCCTCCTTCCTCTCCATCCCTCTTTCCAAGGCCAGCATCGCCTTCCTCTCCGCTCACTCCCGCTACTATCTCTCTCTCATTAACCACCTCCACCACCTCGCCGTCGCTATCACCTGTACCCTCAAGCTCTCTCTCTCTCTCTAGCTCTCGAGCTCTCTAAGATCTCAGAAGATTTCAATCTGGCAACACATCCTCTACAACAGGTTTTAATCTGAATTAATTGCGTTAATGGTGAGTCACTACAATTGAATTCTTTGTTTTCTGTTTGGGTCCTGAGAATTTTGGGGGTTTTCAATTTTGGGGTTTTCAATTTTAGGGTTTTAATTATAGATGGGTGGAGATTTGGGGATACCTGCATTCCCTGAAGAAGACTGCATTCTTCAAGAGTGAGATTCGGAGGAGGTTGTTTGTGATGGCAGTACTGATCAATTGTGATTAGTCGTGTTGGTTATTTCATTCCTCTGCCTGGGTTTGATAGAAGGTTAATACCTCAGGATCAGTTGGTGAGTAATTGATGCTCATAGTATAGTTAGACTTTGATTTTTGATATCTTATATTCATACATGTTTACTAGTTCCTATTTCTAAGTTATTCCTTCTGTCCCTTTCATAAGAGTGAGTTGGGTTTGATGTTAAGTCTGTTATAGGGTCATCCATGTTGTTTATTTGCAGATGAGCTCGGTGATTTTACAGCTGAGCTTAAAATGTCCTTGTTCCAGCTTGGAATCAGTCCTCAAATTATAGCATCGATTATAATCACTCCTCCCTCTCTCTCTCTCGTCTGTGCTTTTCTCTCTTGTCTAATGAACTAGACGAATGCAATAGCTAAACAAGGTTGGTCTGGATGCAGATTTGAGATGTAAAGGAGGTTGATTTTCTTTAACTTTGCCCCAAATTGAGGGTTTTTGACTTGGGTGATTTGATTTTACAGGTTCTTTTGCTAAAGGCTAGGAACCAGTATACTTGGAAAGGGTTTGGGGCAATCCCTAATGCTTTACAGGAGCTAAAGGTATTTGATTTTTTTACTGTTTATGAAGATTCAGATTTGATATGTTGATTTTTTGTTATACATTTTCTGGGAATGTGGAACTGATTTTGGGTTTGGTGGTGTAATAGGAAGAGGGTCTGAAAGAGAACTTCAATACTTTCCAAGGCAATTTCCAGGGCAATAATGATCCAAAAGTAAGTGGAAGGATTGTTCTTTTAATTGTGAAAATGTGAAGTAAGGTTTCTGGTTTGGTTTTGTTTTACTTTTTAATTGTGAAGTAAGGTTTTTGGTTTTGGTTCTGTGAAGTAAGGATTGTTCTTTTAATTGTTGTTTCTTGTTTTGCAGTGTTCGCAGGGTTCAGATGATGAGAAAGGTGATGAGAGTGGTCATGCAACCGGGAGTCAGAATGAGAACCCCAGTGTCAATCCCAAATCTTCAGGAAACTCGAAAAATGGTAAATCTTTATTGTTAGTGCTTTGAATCTTGAGTCTGAAATGATCTGAGAAAACGGAATGTAAAAAGATGTTGATTTTGTTTGGTACCATTATATGGTTCATTTGCTTGGTTTTTGAAACTCGTTGTTGTATTTGTGCCCCTGTGCAGCAAAGTTCTCTCGACATTTAATTATTCGCATTCAGAAGACTGCTTTTAAGGACAACTCACATGTAGGTGCCTTTGTCACCGAGGTATGTGTTGATGAAGATGACCAAAATTTTGTGCCACTTCTCTTCATTAATGGAAATTGAGTTTGTAATTTATCATTATATTATGATCATTAATTCTCGTTCTTTCCTTTTTTTTTAATTTATATTTGCCAAGTAAAAATATAACAGAGATTATAAGCAAGAAGCAAATTCTACATTGCATATAGCCTCCTTTTCTAGTGATGAACAGATAGCTACTTCATTTACTACGGTTCTTTCATTTACTTTTCCCTATAGAAATACCAACTCTTGTCACTTTATGATGACATATTATCATATATGCTCACGGATATCAAGTGCAAAAGGGAGGAATGGAAGATTTGAGAATCTGTTTATTAGAAAAGATTCAAGCTCTGCATACTTTAGTCACCTATTTGTGGACACTGCTGTGTATACCAGGAATCGTTGTTTTCGTTTAGCTCTATCATCAAAGGCAGGGAAGAATTCAGTGCTTCTACCTACTAGGCGCTTCAAAACTAAGGACATGATGGTATGCTACCCACCCTTCTAAATGGTATCTGACACCTGGCCTTTTCTTACCAATGTTTTGATATCTAGTGCTTCTTTAACTATGATATATCTTATGATCAAAGTTATGGTTTCCAACAGCAGTCTGAAGAGGAGATGTTCATGGCGTCTTTGATAGGGGTCGTCAAGGGGCCGGGCCGGGCCTTGCCATATTTTTAAATAATTGCGGGCCGGGCCGGGCCGGGCTTTATTAAAAATCAAAGGATCCAAGCCCGTCCATATAAAGCGGGCCTTGCGGGCTTTTTCGGGCCGGGCCGGGCTTGGCCTTGCAGGCTTTATTTATAAATAAATATTTAAAGACACAATTTTTTTTTTTTAATCAAGCTTTGGAAATTCAATGGATAATGATCAAATACAACCAAAGATAATAGATCTATATAACTATATTGTACCAAAAAAAATCTATATTTATATATAGATACTAATTTATTGATAAATAAATTTTTAAAGACACTAATTTTTTATAAACCTATATTTATATATCATACACTCCAAAGAGCAACCCCTATCAATTCAAAGAAAATGGAAAAACCGACCGTTGGATGAGTTTATTACAATAAATTATGAGTGTGGTAAAAAATTTAGCCAATTTCACCATATTTTAGAATCCGATCGGATTGGTCAACCGTAGTCACTTATATGTTTTATTGTTTGACCGATGGCGTGGCAACCGCGAAACGTGCTTATTTTTTCACATCACGTTTGTATATATTCCATCGATGGATGTGCGTGGACATAAGATAAAAAAAATTAATTTTAATTACAAACACATTGGTGTATACCAATTTTATTCCTTTAGTTGTATGACTTATACATTGCATTTAAATTGTTTAGGTTCATTCTAAAGCAACCATGAAGTAGAAAATGAATTCGGAGAAATCAACCGCTCGATGGAGAGATTGTAATGTTTTATGGTGATTGTAG
Source organism: Rosa chinensis (assembly GCF_002994745.2). Classification (NCBI taxonomy): domain Eukaryota; kingdom Viridiplantae; phylum Streptophyta; class Magnoliopsida; order Rosales; family Rosaceae; genus Rosa; species Rosa chinensis. The sequence goes on from NC_037089.1 coordinate 634,495, forward strand.
AAAATCTAGCCAATTTCGTTATTGTTTCGAATTCGATCAACTAGGTCAAACGTAGTTACTCTTATAAACCTATATTTATATATCATACACTCCAAAGAGCAACCCCTATCAATTCAAAGAAAATGAAAAAACCGACCGTTGGATGAGTTTATTACAATAAATTATGAGTGTGGTAAAAAATTTAGCCAATTTCACCATATTTTCGAATCCGATCGGATTGGTCAACCGTAGTCACTTATATGTTTTATTGGTTGACCGATGGCGTGGCAACCGCGAAACATGCTTATTTTTTCACATCACGTTTGTATATATTCCATCGATGGATGTGCGTGGACATAAGATAAAAAAAATTAATTTTAATTACAAACACATTGGTGTATACCAATTTTATTCCTTTAGTTGTATGACTTATACATTGCATTTAAATTGTTTAGGTTCATTCTAAAGCAACCATGAAGTAGAAAATGAATTCGGAGAAAGCAACCGCTCGATGGAGAGATTGTAATGTTTTATGGTGATTGTAGAAAATCTAGCCAATTTCGTTATTGTTTCGAATTCGATCAACTAGGTCAAACGTAGTTACTCTTATAAACCTATATTTATATATTATACACTCCAAAGAGCAACCCCTATCAATTCAAAGAAAATGAAAAAACCGACCGTTGGATGAGTTTATTACAATAAATTATGAGTGTGGTAAAAAATTTAGCCAATTTCACCATATTTTCGAATCCGATCGGATTGGTCAACCGTAGTCACTTATATGTTTTATTGGTTGACCGATGGCGTGGCAACCGCGAAACGTGCTTATTTTTTCACATCACGTTTGTATATATTCCATCGATGGATGTGCGTGGACATAAGATAAAAAAAAAAAAATTTAATTACAAACACATTGGTGTATACCAATTTTATTCCTTTAGTTGTATGTCTTATACATTGCATTTAAATTGTTTAGGTTCATTCTAAAGCAACCATGAAGTAGAAAATGAATTCGGAGAAACCAACCGCTCGATGGAGAGATTGTAATGTTTTATGGTGATTGTAGAAAATCTAGCCAATTTCGTTATTGTTTCGAATTCGATCAACTAGGTCAAACTTAGTTACTCTTATAAACCTATATTTATATATCATACACTCCAAAGAGCAACCCCTATCAATTCAAAGAAAATGGAAAAACCGACCGTTGGATGAGTTTATTACAATAAATTATGCGTGTGGTTAAAAATTTAGTCAATTTCACCATAGTTTTGAACCCGATCTAATTGGTCAACCGATTACCGATATGTAGAATATATATATATATATGCACATATTCTATATAGAATAATAGAAGTATAAGAACTTCCACACACACACACACACACACACACACACACACACATATATATATATATATATATATATATATCTCTATATATATTATTATATTATATATATAAACACACACACACACATATATATATCTCTATATATATATTATATATATAAACAAACACACACACACACACACATATATATATATATATATATATCTCTATATATATATCCTCTATATAAACACACACACACACACACACATATATATATATATCTCTATATATATATATATTATATATATAAACACTCACACATATATAAATATATATATATACATATATATAAACAAACACACATATATAAATATATATATACATATATATAAACACACACACACACACACATATATATATATATATATATCTCTATATATATATTATATATATAAACACACACACATATATAAATATATATATACATATATATAAACACACACACATATATAAATATATATACATATATATATAAACACACACACACACACACACACATATATATATATATATAAACACACACAAATATATATATCTATGTGTGTGTGTGTATATATATTTATAAACACACACACACATAACTACAAATATATATATATATATATATAATATTTTACGGGCTTTTACGGGCCGGGCCTAGCGGGCTTTTACGGGCCGGGCCTACGGGCCGGGCCGGGTTTTTGCGGGCTTTAGGCGGGCCGGCCCTCGGCCCACCAAGGCGGGCTTTTGCGGGTTTTTTGACGGGCCGGGCCGGGCTAAAAGCCCTCCGGGCCGGCGGGCCTCCATCGGCCCACTTGATCCGCGGGCTTTTTGATGAGGCCTAGTCTTTGATCTGCAATTTGGAAGTTGATTGTGGGAAGTTTCTAGTCTGCAAATCTGATCTTGATTGTATAAAGACCCTGCATTTTGATACACAGAGGTATATTAGAGTTCAGACGTTTACTTTTTAGTTTGATTACATGCCAAACTTCTCGAGTCTTGACATTTAGTTTGAGGACAATCTATAGCATTTTTATACTTCTTTAAGTCGCAATATATCGTATTAACTAGATAAATTCTTTCTTATGCAGGTCAACCCTAGTTTTGGAAAATCTTACAGTTGGCCCCAAGAATTTGCATTGAATGGTTGCACCAATGATGCTTCAGCAACATACTTCCTGGGGAAATCTCCATTTCCAGCTTTGGATGCATTTGTAGAATTTGTTGCTACATTTGGAAATGTCTCAGGTGCTAACTTGTAGCCTGCTTTAGAAATATTTGTTCTTCTTCTGTCCTCAAATATATAACTTGCTGCAATTCTAGGTAAAATTCGCAGCTGGTATTGGTTCTCAGAGTTTGGACTTATGGTCTACAACATGTCAAGAACCAGATACTGTGAACGAATTGGCAGACAGCACAAAAGCAATCATGGTAAAGCCTATACATTGTATCTTATGCAATCATGATAAATTCTTTCAAGAAACAGATACTATAGCATGCATATTATTTTTATTTGATCTTGTCTTAGCCTCTTAGTGTCTTTTAGCAAAGTGTTCTAAGTTTTGAACCCATCTGGAACTGCAGAGTGGCAATCCATTCCTTGATGCAAATGCTGTTCCGATCAACCAACCTTGATGTAAGGCTAGTTTTTGCTTTGAAGGAAAGTATGGTGTATGTAGAATTGATGTAGTTGGTTGCTAATATGTTTATGGGTTAGCCTTTGGAGGTTTTGGGTTTTATTTTGTGAATTATGTAGAATCATGAATGAAGATGAGAAAATTAATGGAAAGCTCCGATTTTTGGATGATGAGAAATGTATTTCTAGATATTTTCCCACCGCCAGCAGCTAGATGATTGTTTGCACATCATTCTTATATATATGAATTGATGTATATAAATGGAGAACAAAACACTAATGTCAAAGAAAACGATGTCAATTCAGAGATTAGAAATCAGTATCTAAAACTGGACTGATGTCTCATGATTATCAACATATCGAAATGTCACCAAAATCGATTTACCATGAAAAACAGGATATTGGTTTTGAAAAATAGAAGTGATGTCTACCAACAAGCAACATATCAGTTTATTTGAAAAGAAACGATGTACGACAAACCAGTAAACATCGTTTCACATAAAAAAAAGCGATGTACACAAAACCACTAAACATCGGTTTTTTGACGCGCTTAAAGTGATGTCTGGATTTTTTACATCAGCCACAAAGAAATCGGTCAGAATTTAGTTTTACATCGGTTCTGGACTGATGTAAATGAACAGAATTCTAGTAGTGCCTCCATAATTGTTATATAGTCTGAAATCGATGAGTGGGCAGTGTTTGTGAAGTTTGGTAATTTTTGGAGAAACTTGGAATTAAGTATGAATTTTGAAGTTTAGGGTTTCGATTATCGAATTACGAGAATCCGACAATCGGATATCTCTCGGTTCTACCTTGAAACCTTTAAATTAACGAATTGGTGTTAGTGGTATAATTTGGGCTAAATCCGAGGAGAATGGGAGATGTAATTATGAGGAATTAATTTTAGGAATCGTATTAAATTATTGAAGAATTATTCACAGAATATAATTGTGTACAGGACGACGTACCGAGCTATTGCTCGATGACGGAACACGAATGCGTGATCGTCGGAATAGTACTGTGAGTGGACTTTTATTTTTAAATATTGATGCATGCATTTATTTTCTTAAATAATGCTCTAGTTTTAATCATATTACTTATTGAGCAAATGATTTGATTTTCGGAAATTCGATCTCGGTTTATCTCGTGGATTGGCTCTCGATAATGAGTTTCAAAGGTTGATTATGATTTATAATATTATTTGACAAATTGCTTATTTCCGAGGTAATTTTCCGGAATTAAGTATATTTCTAATTGCCGATTTAAGTTCCTGGAAGATTCTCGAGATGAGTTTCGATGGAGTTGGATTTTCTCATTTATTTATTGACTTTCGGTTTTGGCATCGGGAATGCCTAATTAAGGATTTTGGATTTGGTTGGTTTCTTGGAGATTTTGAGAGATTTTTGGAAATGGGATTTGCTTATACTAATTTCCGGTTTCCTTTACGGATTTGAGAATATTTTGGGCGTGTCGTCGATTTATTTCTATTTCTCACTTATTTATTTTGAGATTGAGAGTAATCTTGGCGTGCGGGGTCACGTCGTTGAATACTTGGTTTCTATCTCGTGAGAAATGTGGGGAAGCTACATGGATTTACTGGTTTTCGATGATTTTTCCTCACCATACGCTGGTCATGTGATTTGGTCTCCTCCTCACAGACTTTGTGTTTGTGAGTGGCAGTTGAGGTAGCTTATTCTCCTCCTCACTTACTTTGTGTAGGTGAGTGGCAGTCGAGGTGATTTATTCTCCTCCTCACGTGGGTGGCAGTCGAGGTCATATTCTCCTCCTCACACAATCTATGTGTGAGTGGAAGTTGAGGTTATTAGTTCTCCTCCTCGCACAATCTATGTGTGAGTGGCAGTCGAGGGTAGGTAGAGCCTGGGAGGCTCCATTACCCGTATGGTGATATTTCTTCCCCATATCCTATCATTACTTGACTAGCGGGGCCTAGTCTGATTTCCGTTTAACCAGCGGGGCTGGTCTTATTCTGTTGAGTATCGGAGTTTCCATCCTTCCTTTCAGTTGTTTGGGACTAGCGGGGCTAGTCGGTTTTCTTGAGCGGAACTCCTTTTGTTTCGTTTTCCTAAATCAGTGCATGCATCGGGAGATTTTTTAATAAATTAAATGTGGGAAAGTATAAAATCTCTTTTGTTTAAAATTGCTTATTTTTGTCCACTCACACTAACGTGTTTTCAATACTTTCCCCTGGGCCCTTCGGTTTCAAATGCCCAGTTTGCAGGCGAATTAGTGAGGTCGGGCGTATACGGAGTTGAGGCATAGTCAACAGCATGGCTTCCGCGTTTGCCTTTGAGTTAGGTTGTCCTTATTTACCTTTCTATTAGAATTGCTCTGATTACCTATGGGATTTATGTTTTTCAAGTTGAGGTTTGTGTTTTGTGAATTGGAGATTGATGTTGAGTTGGGGAGCAGGGTGGCTCCAGAAGTATAAGGATGATTTGATTTAGAAGTGTAAATGCTTTCTACAGGTTTTGGGTAGCCCATTTTAGGGGAAGTTCCGCCAAATTTTTGGTAGAATTTCTTCTAAGGTGGGCCCCGCAGGGCCACTTCGGATTTCAGGGTGAAATCCGGGGCGGGTCCTGTCAGTCCCTATGGGACACGGGGACTTGTCAACAGTCTACGACGGCCCTGATCAGGTACGTTGACCACCGTCACTCGGGTACTCAAGATTGGGCTCGCTACCCAACACCCTCTGCTCTGTGCAGCTCCCCCTCAACAAACAATTTGCCGACCATCCGGAGGTCCGTCTTGGCTAGGGAGTGGGGGACTCCCTTGCGGGCCTAGCAGGGGCCCACCTGAAAGGGTATAAAGCGTTTGAATAGTAAATCCATGGTTGACAACGCACTGACGTTAATTATGCTTTTGCAAGTCTAGCGGAGGTAACGCTTCACACCGCCGATCAACTCCCCAACCAAGATTGCCCTCCTTGACTGGGGACTTAGGGGACTTGTACCTACATGTGCATTTGCAAGCATAATTAGCTATAATGAGCCACGCTCGTTGTACCGCCAGAGGTACCAGCTCCCACCAAAAGAGTGATCTACGAAGGCACGGCCAGGCGGGCTACCGCCTGAGCCCCGGACCACCCACAGATAACCACTGACGCGCCACCACGCGCCGCGCCAAGATGGCATCAGAAGCTCCAGACGCTGGGAATCGAAGCACATCAGTCCCACATCGAAAACAAGATGAAGATCAACCTTCTCCTTACCTATAAAAGGTTCTCTCCTCTCTCCTCATTAATTACGCATTTACTACTCACCTATTGTTGTGCCGCCCGTATACATCGACTAACTTAGGCATCGGAGAAGGGAAGACCGCCCAACGCGGTCTCCCTCTGACGCCCTGTTTCTTGTGTAACAGCTAGCGGAGGCTATACATCAACCTTCGGAGTAGCGGTCCGCCCACCGGACCTGCGTTAAGTAAGAGATCGGCTACCGCTGGACTTTTAGCATCAACACAAGGTAAGCCACCACTCTGTATTTACTCCTACCTAGTCTACATTCTTACCTGTATATGACTTAGGCATCGAAGGGTCGAAGATCAGCTAGCTCAGTCTTCCCTCTGACCTCTGTTCATGGTTGATAAGTATCGGATCTCGGAGATGGAAGCTCTCGCAACAACCCCGTTTCTACCACAGAAACACCAACGTTGAGGTTGGTGCTGACGTTGAAGTTGACACCGGCATCGAGGTTGGCGCTGAGGTTATTGTGAAATGAGTTACCGACGTTGAGGCCGACTTCGTGGTCCTTAAGAAAGGGGTCACCGACGACGAGGCTGACGTTGCGGTCCTTAAGAAAGGCAACATCGACGTCGAGGCCAACGTTGTTGTCATTGAGAAAAGCATCACCGACGTCGCAGGCATTGAGAAAGGCGACACCGACGTCGAGGTCATTAAGAAAAGGTTACCTACACTGAGGCCGATGTTGCGAGCATTGAGAAAGGTGTCATTGACGTCGAGGCCGACGTTGTGGTCGTTGAGAAAGACATCATCGACATCAAGGCCGGCGTAGTCGAAGGGAAGTACGCCGACATCGTCAAAGGGAGGTGATGTAGATTTCCCCATCCTCGCCTCTCTTCTTATAAGGATAAGATGGCGTTCTCAAACCCAGAGAAACCGTGAAAAAATTGGAGAGGCAAATCCGGAAGTGAAGACAAAATCTAGAGAATCAGGCTCGGGTCACAATGAACTGGGCCGAAAGCAAGTCTGGGTCTGGTCGGATCCGAGAGGTGATGGCTCGAAACATGGATATGGGCCTATGGCAGGTCAAGGCTTTGACTCAGGGCGAGCTTGGGCCTAGGGCGAGTTGCAGATTCCGAATGAAGCCTAGTTTAAGAGTTTCTTCTAGTTTGGGTTGGTTTCCAAAGAGAAATTCGACAATATGGGTGCGGAAAGGGAAACTAAGGATGAGTACCCAAAGAAGAAAACTGAGGATAGGCGTTCGAAGAGAAAGAATCAAGCTTTTGGAAAATTTTCTCTTAGGATTGGTGTCCAAGGAGAAAAATTTGGGGGCATTGTGGGAGTGGTCAACTTTTATTGTGGCAGCAATTAAGGAGATTAACTTCACAATCAGTATGGAGATAAATTCCAGTCATGAATGCTGTTATTATTACGGCATTAACCACGATAACAACTACACGCAATGATTGTGGACATGAATGCACAATGAATGGCCATCGTAAATAAGTCATGATTAATTGTCATTAATGCAGCAATGATTGTCTCCATAAGTGTGTAAATAAATGCGACCATAAAAGCGAGAGTAATGGCTACATGTCTTCCAAGTAAGTCATCGCCTATATAAAGGTGGCTCGACGTCAAGGTAAATCATCCCATTCTGACCCTCTCTACTCCTCGACTAAGAAATGTACTGACTTAGGCATCGGAGAGTTTTCTGAGGTACCCCCTCCTCTTCGAGCCGACAGTCAAACTCTTAAATCAACGCTCTAAGGAAGTTTCTCGATTGTTCCCGGTCAGCTCCCGTTCCAGTGATGTAGGACGAGAATGAGCCTGGTTTAGCCGAAAAACTAGAAAAATAGGTAACTCACGTGTAATGAGGTTACTAGCCGCTGGAATATTCAAGAAGATTTGGTTTTGGACTTTTCGGGTTACTCGTACAAAAAGACAGGTTTTGATTCACAATTAGATTTGATCAACTTTTGGCCAGAATGTCCGTTTGAGACGCATGATTCCTTTCCAGAATGGGAACGACGAGATCTTCAAGACTCACTTTAGTGTGCTCTAACGGATTTAGGCCAAAATATGTCGTTTTAATTATCCAATTCGGGATTTAATATTTTTAGGCTAGTTTTATATTTCTTTTAGAATTCTTTTATTTTAGGTTTTTAGTTTCCTTTTTAATTTAGATTCTTTAGGATTTCTTGATAGGTTATGATTTAGGGTTTTGAATGCCTATATAAGCACCATCATGATTTGTATTAGGATCTTTTATCATATTTTCAATCAATTTGAGATTTATCTCTGGTGGACTCCAGAACCTTTGTTTTAGGTTTATTGCTTGTAAACCTTAGGTGATCTTTCCGACTGCGTCAGGTGGTATCAGAGCAGGTCTTTCATGTCTCTCTTATTTACCTCGATTATTCATGGGTGACGAACGTACTACCCCAGTTACAAGAGCGGATTTGGATGCCCTTACCGCTCAAATGATTGCTCAGATGACTGCTGCCGTGAACGCTCAAATGGCAGCCATGAACGCTCAAATGGCAGAATTTCGTAGGTTGTTGGAAGGAACGAACAAAAACAACAACAACAGAGGCGGGGAAGGACAACGTGCTAGAGCTCCATGTGGTGGTGGAGGTGATATTAATTATGATTCCGAGGATCTCATAACCAAGGCTGATATTCCTTACTTTTCTGGTCACATGAGCGTGGAGGATTTTCTGGATTGGCAACTTGAAGTGGATAGATTCTTTGAGATCATGGAGGTTCCAAAATACAAGTAGGCTAAGATGGTTTCTAGGAAGCTAAAAAAAGATGCTGCTTATTGGTGGGATCAATTGCAGAGTTCTCGTCAGAGGCAAGGAAAAGAGCGTGTTCGAACATGGAGGAAGATGAAAGGTCTTCTTAATGAAAAATTTTTGCCTAGAGATTTTTCTATCAAGAATTACCCTCCTAAGGTTTTTGAGACGAAATTAAAGTCCAAAGAGTTTTCTTTGCCCATTGAGATTAATAGTTTAATTGAAGAAAAGCCAGAATAATTTCTAATGGAAGAAGCTCCACAAGAATTCATGGATGAAGACCAAGACGAGTGACTTGGATACACATTTACGCAAGCGTACGTATCATTGTCAAGATAGGAAAATATTATGCCCAAAGTTTATCGTACCACAGGGATTAGTGGCTAACCCACAATCCTTGGGTAATCGGAAATAAAGACACTTAGCACACAAAGAAAAAGAAAAAGAAAAAGAAAATAAATAAAAATGCTACTCTAAAGTACCAAGCCTTAGAAATGCTCGGCTTTGGTTCTCACCAAAGCCTAATCAAAACTAAGAGCCTAGTGGTGGTTATTTACAATGAGTCGAAATTGTCACCGATAATTGTAATTTAAATTTCTAATAACTAAATTGCAAAAATTTAAATGAAAACTTTAACTAACAACTAAATTAGATAAAGAAAGTAAAGTAAGAAATGATATAAATATGGGATTGGTAGTTAGGGATGATTCCTAACCCTAATTCAATGTTCTAGATGCTAATTTGATTTACGTGCAATTTATTAAAGATGGTAGAAGCCGTACCCAAGGCTTTTCAAGGCTTAAGGGCCGAAATTCCCGTTCATGGTATTCCTACTCCGGTTCAAGGGCCGTAGGAACTCACTTGACATGAATTAGAGCCGGTTCAAGGGTCACTAATTCACATCAAGAGGCCTAGAGTTCGAGGAATTAGGCAACCAAGCTCACCATAATTGCGATCAAGCTAATCATGTAGTGAACCATGCTTGTACTTCCCACGAATATTAAAGCGGGGTTCTAGCTCTAAAATCTAAGGATGTCATCCCCTAAATTTTAATCTAGACTTATTAAAACACATACCCAAGAGTTGACAATTCCTAAGCATGCATTCTAATCAATTATCACAAAACACAAGCATCCAATAATTAACAAATTTCATATATAAATTAAATTAAGCATCCATTACATCAAATTTGGGCTAGGGCACACAACCCTAACCCCCAACAAAGAAATTACTCACAACCCATAATTATGAACATCAAAGATACAAAATTCAAAGAGAAAAGATTATAGAAGTGTAGGAGAAAACAAAGGTAGCCACAATTAGCTAGAAAACTAATATGACTTCTCTTGAATTACAACTCCCACAAATACCTAAAGCTTGAATCTTGTAGCTCTTGATGAAATCTTGAAGCTTGTGTGAGAAATTCTATGAATACCCAAAGAAAACTAAAACTATTATGAAAAATGGAGGAGGAGAATGGGAAAGAGAGCAGCCCAAAGGGCTGCCTCTGTTTTTGGTGGTGCGGCTGTTCTAGGGTTGAGGTGACAGAGAGAATTAGGGTGTGTATATATATATATATATATATATATATATATATATGGAGAGAGAAGAGAGAATGGGTGGCTGTTGTCTTGCACAAGAGGAAAAGAGATGGAAATGGACATGTGGCAGCATGGGATAGGAGATAGGAAAAAAAAAGTAATAATAAAAATAAAAAGAAGAAGCAGCACGTGGGAAAGAAAGAAAAATGTGCTGATTATGATATTGCTGACGTCATCACAGTCCAGATTTTTTTTTTTCCTTTTCTTTTCTTTCTCCTTTCTTCTTTTCTTCTTTTTTCTTTCTTTTCCCCATTTTTTTCTTTCTTCTCTTCTTCCTCAATGCACTTCCACACATTATCAGAGATGGTTTGATTCCGCTCATTTGATGGTGTTGACTACAGTTGACCCGCGTTGACTTTTTCGTCCTTTTGTCGGAAACTCCAATTTGCTCCAATTTCTCACCATTTTCTCTCGTTTCCGCAATTCCGCTTATTTTCTACAAAGTAAATAAAAATGGATTAATTACATATTATTTAACATGAGGATTAGCTTAATTCTTTAGTGTTTTAGATATAATTACACGCATATAAATGCGTATAATCACACCCCCACACTTGAATTTTGCTTGTCCCCAAGCAAACTAAATGTAAATTAATTGCCAAAAATCTATTGTGAAGAAAGTGTGGTATTAGCCTTTCCAACCATAATCCTCGGAGAACTAATTATGTACATGACCATGAAGTAGATGTAAGCACAACATAAGATTTTTTTTGAATTTGTGAGGCAATTAAGAAGCACATGTGAAAAATGCTCAAGTATATGCATGTGTTGACCATGTGTCAAATCAATCCACCACAATCAAATAGGCACATAGAAGACCCGATATAACCCGCTAAACTCACATAGGTTCACTACATATTACCGCTCAAGTGTTTAGGGGCTATATGTGTTTCACTCAAAAATAATTTCACAACATGCGCCGCCATATGCTTGCTCTTCGATCTCATCTCCGCTAGGTAGCTCACAACATTCAAGATTAAGAGGTCTTTTATTTGGTTGTAATGGGGCTAAGGGCAAGTGGCTCGAAGAAATGAAGGATAGGGAAAGACAAAGTCCATAGAAATCAGTGAAGCAACTCTCTCTTGTAGAGATTATGACTTTTGCTTTCGAAAGCTAACTCACTTACTCTAAACCCAATGTACAACCCACACTACACTATATACAATACTTTACTTTCTTTCTATTTTTGGATTTTCTTCTATTTGACTTTCTCTTTTCTTTTTCTTTTTTTTTTCACCTTTTTTTTTTTTTCCTTTTCAAACAACTCTTTTTTTTTTTTTTTGAAACTTTCCTTTCTAAACAAAATCGCTCACCCCCACACTTATTCTTTTGTAACCTCACACTTTTGACTTTTTCTTTCTTTTGAAGCACTCAAACATAAAGTCATTCTCTTGAATCGCTTCACCAACTACTATGGAAGGGTAGGATAAAAGTGTATAAGCTAGGTAGGAATTTGTGGTGCGAATGAACAAAAAGGCTAATTATATAAATAGGCTCAAAGTGGCAATCTAGTGGTAAATATCTTTGGGCACATGCTTCTTTGGCCATGGTGGTATATAGTCCTAATGCCTCAATCCTTTCTATCATGTCGCAAGCTAAAAGTAGCCTCGAGAGGTCTCAAGCAAGTTCTAGCTACGCAATGTCATGAAATTGTACACACATGAAAGAATAAGTGAATGAACAATGCACACACTATAGATATAGGCACAAAAGCTCACAAATAAGGGCATGCAAGTCAATCAAATCATCTATATGCTTCTCTAATTATGATGAACGAACCTAACATAGGCTATGTGCACACATATAATCAAGCATAGATCACATATACACTCAATCACAAAACAAATTCAAAATCCTAGATCATGCTTAATCTATCCACAATCATAACAAGTTAAGTCCATGTCTCGTCATTGGGGTTGGAAAAGGCATTAACCACTAAAATTCTAGCTACAAAAAGCTATCTAATTTTTTTTTTAGGGCGCCCGATTCCTCACCCCCACACTTAAAACCAACATTGTCCTCAATGTTGTAAAGTGAGTTCGAAAGCTAAAATCCGTGTTGGATTTAGGCATGAGAGTGAAGTTCGGGCGAAGGCATAAAAATTAACTATGAAAATGAAAATCTAAATGCGGAGAAAAATTACGGAAAACCCCCTTTGTAGACACGTCCATTGCTCACGACCTTCGGAGAAGACCAATATGAGACACCAACCTCAAGGCACAAGGCCTTGACTTCCTTAACGTATGCTCCAAGCTAGCTCTAGGTGCTCATGAAAGATCGACTCCATTGAGAAATATATAGTGTCCAAAGAGCAATGCGTCACAAATAGGCCATCAAAGAATAAGGACAAGGTCCTCCCTTAAGCACATGGCCTTGACCACCTCCAACACACCTCACAACAGCCCTATAATGACCTCCATTGAAGAATTGAAGTGTAAGAAGTCCAACCACCCCGAGTGAACACAAACTAGTGAGTGCAGAAAACTTCCAGCAATGCCCTTTCTGTCTTCAAATGCCCATATCTCATACTCAGAGAGTGATAATCAGGTGAGGCCACTTGATATGGAAAGTAGACTCAGAGATATTTCTATCCATGTAAAGTTAGCCACCTATCTCCAATTGAAATGAAAATTAACGCTGGTCAAACTTGACAATCTGTCATGAAGTTTTCTGCTGACCCTCAGTCACCAAAACTGTAATATCTGAAGCTCCAGAGGTGCAAAGAGGGTGAGACCAACTGGATACGAAAATAGACTCATGAATATATCTGAAGGTAAAATTTCACTGAAGCATCGTATCTGAGTCAAACATCGTTGGCCTCCAAACTCACTGATCTGTTCTGCAGTTTCTGCTGTGCCCTGTTTCTGACCTCTGTTACTTGGAACACTATATCTGAAGCTAAGAAGGTTCAAATCAAAAACTGTTTCTTCTGCATATAGAGGACATGAGAAAATACATCTCTGAAATTTTTTAGCTCCAAATTGCTTAGGATGTAGAAGGTGTAGCTTCCCAAAGTCACCCTACAGTAGCTGCTTCTGTTCTGAACTTCATGCATTGACCATTAAATAAATAGAGTTCCAGTGACTGAAAGTGGTTCAAATTTACAAGACAGTAGACACATACAAGAATAGTTCCAAAAAATTTCAGCTCAAAATAGCATGTAGAATGGAATCTATAGTCACCCAAATTCAACTGAATTTCAGGACAGAAACTGCTCACTACCAAAATAATTCTCCTTCACATTTCCAACTCCGGACACCTCCCATCCACTCAAAAATGACTAGAAAGCCTTATTCACTACTACAAAAAGAAACTACTAAAGGAAGAAATAATACCGATGATGTGCTAGGGTTGCCTCCCTAGCGAGCGCTTTGTTTAAGGACTTCATTGCCGGTCCATATAGAACATGATCTTGTCAAGGTGGATACTTCTCAAGTGCGACCACCCTATTGTTTGGGGCTAAGGGACTCATTGATGTGTCATAGAGGCAAGACCAAGAGCTAACTATGAATATTGCAATTGGTGACCAAAAGTGTAGCTTCTTAATCTTCCCCTTCTTCTCAATTATTCTTGTAGGAGCCAACCTTGCCTTCTCCTTCAAAAGTGGTGTAGAAATGATGCTCTTACAAACAATAGGTGGTAGAAGCTCCCGAGAGTGATGGGAAAGGTTGAGTGTAAGTGCTCCACTTCCTTTCCAATCCATCACCTCATTGTAGAAACATTGACCACTTAATGGTGGATTGAGAGGTAAAAATACCTTAATCTCAATCTTTCCATAAAGAATATAAGTACTCAATGTCCTACCCTCCACCTTGGGAAGCTCATGATGGATCTCCATGGATGTGGGAGAAGAGAAAGTCCTTGCCTCTTCAATTTCTTCACCATCACAGAGTATTGAAGGACTCTCATCCCCCATGGGAATATCAACCTCAACAAATAAGGGATTATGGTGTATGACTTCAAACTCCGCATCCTCCTCGATGAACAAGGGATTATGGTGTATAACTTTAAATTCCGCATCCTCCTCACTAGAAAAGACATCTTCTTCTTCGGAATCATCTTCAAATATCTCCCTTCCATTAGGAAGCTTAGATTTCCAATATTGCACCCATTCCTCCGAAGTGTAGTCTCTCACCCCACTTGCATTGAAACTTTCATAACCAAGCTCACTTTCTTGTTCATGAACATCACCATCTCGATCTTGAATAGGCAACTCTTGTTCATGATGCTCATAATATACTTCTTCTCTTGAATTAGGCTCCACTTGGTCAAACAAAGATTCATGCTCATAAATGGTGAAGGGTGGCTCTTGTGCAAGACTAGCCTTAAGTTGCTCGTTGGAATGTATAAGCATCTCTTGAGAAGCTTGCAATCGAGCTTGGGAGGCTTGCAATAGAGATTGGGAGGCTTGCAATTGAGCTAGTAGTCCTTCAACGAATTCCTTCCTAGGCTCATAAGCTTGATAGCCTCCACCATATAGACTTTCTTGCTCATATCCCCATGGGTCTTCCCATCCATAGTTCCATTGATCCATAGCTCAATATGATAAGAATTAAGCACCTATGAGTTTCCAAAAATAAGATTAGTAACCAAAAAATTAGAAAATATAAATTAGAGAGTAAGCAAATAAAATAAACAACCAATTTTTTTTTTTTTTTTAAATAAGGAAACAAAAATATGCTAATGTGACCTAAAGAACCGATTCACCAAGGGACTAAGGCTATTAAACCCTAATCCCCGGCAACGGCGCCATTGACTTGGATACACATTTACGCAAACGTACGTATCATTGTCAAGATAGGAAAATATTATGCCCAAAGTTTATCGTACCACGGGGATTAGTGGCTAACCCACAATCCTTGGGTAATCGGAAATAAAGACACTTAGCACACAAAGAAAAAGAAAAAGAAAAAGAAAAAGAAAATAAATAAAAATGCTACTCTAAAGTACCAAGCCTTAGAAATGCTCGGCTTTGGTTCTCACCAAATCCTAATCAAAACTAAGAGCCTAGTGGTGGTTATTTACAATGAGTCGAAATTGTCACCGATAATTGTAATTTAAATTTCTAATAACTAAATTGCAAAAATTTAAATGAAAACTTTAACTAACAACTAAATTAGATAAAGAAAGTAAAGTAAGAAATGATATAAATATGGGATTGGTAGTTAGGGATGATTCCTAACCCTAATTCAATGTTCTAGATGCTAATTTGATTTACGTGCAATTTATTAAAGATGGTAGAAGCCGTACCCAAGGCTTTTCAAGGCTTAAGGGCCGAAATTCCCGTTCATGGTATTCCTACTCCGGTTCAAGGGCCGTAGGAACTCACTTGACATGAATTAGAGCCGGTTCAAGGGTCACTAATTCACATCAAGAGGCCTAGAGTTCGAGGAATTAGGCAACCAAGCTCACCATAATTGCGATCAAGCTAATCATGTAGTGAACCATGCTTGTACTTCCCACGAATATTAAAGCGGGGTTCTAGCTCTAAAATTTAAGGATGTCATCCCCTAAATTTTAATCTAGACTTATTAAAACACATACCCAAGAGTTGACAATTCCTAAGCATGCATTCTAATCAATTATCACAAAACACAAGCATCCAATAATTAACAAATTTCATATATAAATTAAATTAAGCATCCATTACATCAAATTTGGGCTAGGACACACAACCCTAACCCCCAACAAAGAAATTACTCACAACCCATAATTATGAACATCAAAGATACAAAATTCAAAGAGAAAAGATTATAGAAGTGTAGGAGAAAACAAAGGTAGCCACAATTAGCTAGAAAACTAATATGACTTCTCTTGAATTACAACTCCCACAAATACCTAAAGCTTGAATCTTGTAGCTCTTGATGAAATCTTGAAGTTTGTGTGAGAAATTCTATGAATACCCAAAGAAAACTAAAACTATTATGAAAAATGGAGGAGGAGAATGGGAAAGAGAGCAGCCCAAAGGGCTGCCTCTGTTTTTGGTGGTGCGGCTGTTCTAGGGTTGAGGTGACAGAGAGAATTAGGGTGTGTGTGTGTATATATATATATATATATATATATATATATATGGAGAGAGAAGAGAGAATGGGTGGCTGTTGTCTTGCACAAGAGGAAAAGAGATGGAAATGGACATGTGGCAGCATGGGATAGGAGATAGGAAAAAAAAAGTAATAATAAAAATAAAAAGAAGATGCAGCACGTGGGAAAGAAAGAAAAATGTGCTGATTATGATATTGCTGACGTCATCATGACGTCAGCACAGTCCAGATTTTTTTTTTTGCCTTTTCTTTTCTTTCTCCTTTCTTCTTTTCTTCATCTTTCTTTCTTTTCCCCATTTTTTTCTTTCTTCTCTTCTTCCTCAATGCACTTCCACACATTATCAGAGATGGTTTGATTCCGCTCATTTGATGGAGTTGACCTGCGTTGACTTTTTCGTCCTTTTGTCGGAAACTCCAATTTGCTCCAATTTCGCACCATTTTCTCTCGTTTCCGCAATTCCGCTTATTTTCTACAAAGTAAATAAAAATGGATTAATTACATATTATTTAACATGAGGATTAGCTTAATTCTTTAGTGTTTTAGATATAATTACACGCATATAAATGCGTATAATCAACGAGGTTAAAGATGAAATTGCTTATGTGGATATTGTTATTAATAATGAAGAAGTCTTAGAGCCTGAAATAAACCATTCAGAAACAGATGTCATTCAAGAATGCAACTTTAAAAGCCAAGAAGAATCTACTAAGGTTGCCTATGACTGCCAAAGTGCATATGACAAACTCATCTATGGTGTTGGCTTCATGATTGTGTCATCAAAATTTGCAAAAGATCAGGCCATTGACTCACAGGTTCAAGTATCTAATTTTTTATCGGGTTTCTTGTCTACCAATTCTTGCCATTTATTCAAGAGGAACTCAAGGGCGAGTTCTTTCATAGTGGAGGAGAATGATGTAGGACGAAAATGAGCCTGGTTTAGCCGAAAAACTAGAAAAATAAAGAAGTGGCATAGAATCAAGAAGAGTGATTGGAAAATAGGTAACTCATGTGTAATGAGGTTACTAGCTGCTAGAATATTCAAGAAGATTTGGTTTTGGACTTTTCAGGTTACTCGTACAAAAAGACAGGTTTTGATTCACAATTAGATTTGATCAACTTTCGGCCAGAATGTCCGTTTGAGACGCATGATACCTTTCTAGAATGGGAATGACGAGATCTTCAAGACTCACTTTAGTGAGCCCTAACGGATTTAGGCCAAAATACGTCGTTTTAATTATCCGATTCGGGATTTAATATTTTTAGGCTAGTTTTATATTTCTTTTAGAATTCTTTTATTTTAGGTTTTTAGTTTCCTTTTTAATTTAGATTCTTTAGGATTTCTTGATAGGTTATGATTTAGGGTTTTGGATGCCTATATAAGTACCATCATGATTTGTATTAGGATCAGTTTATCATATCAAATTTAATAAAATTAGAGATTTTTCTCTTTCTCTGGTGGATTCCATCATATGCTGAAAACAAATTCTAGTTTCACAACATCATAGAATCATCAACCACTCAACTTTACTACAAACAACATCACATCATCAGCTCATAAAGGAACTAAAGAATTCCCAAGCCAACTACAGAGTCTCTAGTAGTAAGTACATGAGTTTGTCAATATTTCATATAAAATTATGTGACAAGAAACTCCAATGCTTAGATGATATTAATCTACCAAGTAAAGGCAGGTAACACATACGATGGGTAATCATCATATTTGGAAGCAAGAGCTTGCACAGAAGATAAATCTGCTACGCCTGCAAAACTACCAAGTTCAAGTTCAGTTGCATGGATTCCACCAGTGATTAAAACTGATTGGACTGCAGCTGCATTTGCACCCTTGGTATCATGATGAAGGGAATCGCGCACTGCAATAGAATCAATAGATACACCAACTAAGGCCATGTCTGCTTTATAGATGATCTGTCAAGATAAACAATACAGAAAAAGCTCAGTATCTTGAGCATATTTAGATATTTGGATGCAACCTAGAGCAAGAATGTGAGTCAAGTGCAGAATAAATATGAATTAACGTAAAAGTTCACATAAAGTGAAGTTAACAGCAGGAACCAGACCAATGTGACTAGATCTAAGGCTGGGCACGATCCCAGACCGGCACCTGTTTTATAGGGACCGGGACCGGGACCGGTAATCCCATTTCGGGCCGGTTTTGCAGTTGCGCAAAACAGGGACCGGGATAAGCCCGGACCGGTAATTGTTTTATAGGGACCGGGACCGGAACCGGGACCGAAAATCTTACTTCGGGCCGGGACCGTAGTTGCATAAAACAAGGACCGGGATAAACCCGGACCGGGACTAAATCGGTCCGTTTTTCGGGTTTCCGGTTCCAGTCAATCTTTGCTGCTTGACCTGCTTCTGTTTAGCGAGTATAAAGAGCAATGCAATATGATTCTATGAACTAGCAACATTGCTGCAATGCTGAAAAAAAAAAAAAAAAAAAAAAAAAAAAAAAAAAAAAAAAAAAAACCAATAAACCATTCTGCAAAGTGCAATCTGCACTAGCAGCAAGGTTGCAAATAAATCCATCTTGCAAATAACCATTCAAAGCAAGCAACCAACACAATTACACAGCAAGTTCACCAACACATATTGTCTTAACAACATAACAAATTAAAAACCGAAACAATGTTCAACAAGACAACAAGAGCAGTTTAAAAAGACATGCAGCTGCTCCATGCTATTGCTGCCATGCAGCTGCTCCTCCATTCCTCCATCTTCAAATTTTTTTCCCTACACAATTCAGTTTAAAAAGACATTGTATTACACATTTATACTTTGCACCAATGCAACATCATAGAAACAAAAACCAAAAAAAGGCAGCAAGGCAATAAATTGATATACCTTTAGCTTTTTTTGGTGGCAGCAGCCCTTGTTTTGGTGGTACTAAAGAGCTAGAATCTACCATAGCAACTGATACTAAAGAGCATTGAGCACTACGTATCAAAACAGGAAAACTTTAGAAGGATATTAAAAAAATGCAAGGAATATAAATTATATGGAAGATAGAATTTGAAATTTCTACAATAAAAGATAGACATACTTGAGTTGGATTAAGAAATGGAATCAACAAAAATAGTTGATGTTCTCGAAATATGGTGGATCTCTGTTTTTTTTTTTTTTTCCTTGTCTTTGACTAGATGATTAAAAGGAAAGCTCAGAATTCACTTCTCTAAAACCTTGGTACCTACACATTTATTAACCATGTCAAACTCTGATCCTAGTCAACGTAGATTTCCTAAATGCAGAAATGTATATATATCAACTACATAAATGTCTACACATAAAACAAACAACAATGATCAAGTTTTGCTTGATAGTATGCAAATGTCATTGCTCAAACAGAACTTACTTGCACCTTTGAGGAGTTTGAACTAGTTCTCTTGGGATAACTGCTATCCATTCCGAAATCCGCAAAGAAACTCGATGACTTGGGTGCAGAAAGGGGTGTGACAGCTGGTGGAGTGCTTTTGGTTGAGGAAACTACTGGGATAACTGGTTCTTCAGGCTTCTGATCATACAGACTTTCATTTGGCTGCATTTGTTAAATTCATCTTGCTATAAGAAAGGCATAATCAAATAACAAAAGAAACTCATAAATATATCTAACATATAGTAGTGGATAAAATTTCATTCTAAGTTAGTAATCAAAACCTTTGTAGTGAGTTTGCGAGCACCAAGTCCCCCAGTTTTCCCAGTTTTCTTAGCACCAAGGGGCTTTTTGACGGTACTGGTAACAAATACATGGGGAGCTTTGGGTTAACCTAAAAGGCTAAAACGTACCCACTACCCAGTACTGGAATACTGGAAATATATGAATATATGATATGTCATTACCCTAGCTTTTGAATCAAGTACAGAAATATATAATCTTCAAATTCAACAAACCCACATGCAACCACAAACCACCAAATCTGCCCCTGAAGGCTGAAACTCACCAAATCCCACAAATCAAACTCATTTCTGCACCAAAATCCACTCCAAAACCAGAAATCCACCAAAACATAAAAGAATCGAAGAGAAGAGAAGAAGAAGCAGTAGTACCTGGAGAGGAGATTGGACTTTCCGACGCCGGAGTCGCCAATCAAGACCACCTTGGTGTACTTGGGAGGCTGGGACAGAGACGCAAGAGACCGATTGTGACTTGTGAGAGCTGAGAGGCAGAGCCGCAGAGGTGAGGACTGAGGAAGACCGATTGTGACTTTGTGAGAGGCGGAGTCGCAGAGAGCCAGAGAGTTGAGGGAGGAAGTGAGGAAAATTAGGTTATTAGGTTTACTTAATAATCACATGTGGTCATGTCCATACTACCACAATGGACTTCGAAACTAACCAATAATTGGAAGACATGTATACAAGCTCGGTTTTTTCGGTCCATGCAGTCGAAAGACCGCCAAGAACCGAACCCGGACCGCTAAGTTCATTTAGGGACCGAACCGGCCATAACATACTTATTTTTATGAACCGGGACCGGACCGCCACCAAGTGTATAGGGACCGAACCGGTCCGAAAACACTTATTTTTCTTCTAAAACCCGGACCGAACCGGCCGGTCCGGATCGGTCCCTTCCGGTCTTTCGGTCTTTCGGTCATTTTTGCCCACCCCTAACTAGATCACCTTATTAGGCTTGCCCATCCATTTCACTTCACCCCCCAGCTCTTCATATTTGGTAGCCAGAGTCCCTACTATGAGATAAAACATATCCATATGCCCATATAATCAAACAATATTAGGATTCAGGCTTCATTTATTCATATATTAAGCCCAACATGTTAGCTCATATGTCATTCTATATATAGTGAGTGTATCCACAGGGATGTGTTCAGCAAAAACAGCTAGTTTTACCCGGCATTACGCGCAAAGCTCTAGCCTCAACAGTAAAAAAATCAGGATTGGCAACCACCATAGGAATGTGCTTAGCAGCACATTGTTCCAATATATTCTCAAGTTCCTCCAGTTTCATGGGAATTGCATCACCTGAAGGATTCCCCAAGGCTTAAGTGCCATGGGCCAAAATAAAGTCAGCATCTTGAACACTTTCACAACTTGTAATCCAAGGCTATGAAAGAGAATGACAAAGTCAGGTTCTTAGTGCAGACTGAACCTTCAAGAAACATTCTATCGGTATATGCAATACCACTTCCTGTTTTTCTAAATGATCCAAATTTAAAGGTCGTTGTAACTCAAGAGATATGGCAGCACGAGCACTCCAAGTCATATGAATGCAAGACTTTCCCAGTGCTGCAAACCAAGCGTCATCTCTCCTATTTCATTGTAGCATACAGAAGTCACTACTTACAACAACCCCAGTAGATACATCAACAAAGTAATAAGTGGAGTTTGACCACCAGTCCCGTTCCCCTAGTCAGCAGCTGACCAGGGATTGTGTGGTCACTCACCATCCGATTGAAATTGGACGGTTGACAGCTCTCACCACAGATCTCATCACTTAGCTGTCACCACACAATCTCATCACTTAGCTCTCACCACACAATCTCTGGTCAGCTGCTGACCAGGGGAACATTTTTGGTTTGACCACATAGCATATTAGCATATGTCCATTAAGAATGTTGATAAGTAATAAGGTCGAAGGGGGCCCCAAACTGATCTAATAACCAGGCCTACATTTTCACAGATCATCAAACACATTTATATGTATAATCTGAAGTTTCTGAAGCTCATGAACTCTGTTCAACTTCATTGAATCATAGTAAGCCTAAACCCACATTAGCAACCAAACAAATGACAATCTCCTTTGAATCTTATTCTATTCAGCATATCCATAGTGAGGGGAATATGGTTGCGGATGGTTTAGCCAAGAGAAGTACTAATCAAGAGTTGGGGCTTTGCAGATGTCTTTCAATTCCTCCTTTTGTCTATCAAGCTGTGACGGATGATATTGATGGCATTTCTAGGCCTAGAACCTTTATGTCTTCTAAGATAGACTAGTTTTTTTTTTATATTATTATTATCTTAGGCTCCGCCTTATTCGGAGAAGACGAAAAACAATTTCGAAGAGGGTAGAACCGTCGTGTTCCAATGTTCCGTCCGACGGCATGTCTTCGAGACGGCGTCGTCGGACGGGTAGGTAGTATGTCTCAGTCCGCTAGTGAAGGTCCAGAGAGGGGGACAGGTAGGGATGACGAAATTGATTGGAATTATCAGTCTGCAACTGCTGCGATCGACGACCAGTCTGCTACCGGGACCAACTTGGGCCAACATATCCACCTTTGCCCTCAATCTTTGAAGGCTGGGGGAGAGCGAATTGCGATCCGGCAACGGTTGTTGCCCATGCTGCCGTTTATGACAGATTCGACAATGATGCTTGGACGTCTGTGTGCTTTGACGGTAGTGCGGAACGACCATGGTGTGGTCCGGCCTCGGGTTCAGGCAGAGATTCGATGGCATCAAGGATCGTTGGCTGCGGTGCTTCAATTCCGAACGGGACATGGATCGTGGGCTTCTCTAAGGCAGTGGGCCTGTCTTCCGTCCTTAGGCCCCTGCTGGTGGGCTTATAGTAGGTATTTTTTAGTTTTGATTTCATGTATCAGGTTTAGGTGTAGTTCCTC
The DNA here is from genome assembly GCF_002994745.2 of Rosa chinensis. Classification (NCBI taxonomy): domain Eukaryota; kingdom Viridiplantae; phylum Streptophyta; class Magnoliopsida; order Rosales; family Rosaceae; genus Rosa; species Rosa chinensis. The sequence continues at coordinate 657,710 of NC_037089.1, forward strand.
TACAATAAATCTCTGCCAATTTTTGGCACGGACATGTGGGCTCCGTACCAGGCTGCATACTCAGTATGTCTTGTCTGCCCTACCGAGGTGGCAGATCTTGAATTGGTTGCAACCTCTTAGTGGTAGGATGAAACGTCGTGTCGGCAGATTTTCCAGTCGTTAGCATATTGGGAAAGCTGTTTTATTGGCTCTATGGCACTACTTTAACTTTCCAATTTGCCACCAATACTGTAAAACAAATGGAGTCGTCCATATGATGCTCTTTGCTATTAGGTGCATGTTCGAATACATTGTAGTTATGGAGCCTCCTATTATTATTCAGGAGGTCTTCTTGAGGTGTCATGTAATATGGGGTTTAGGCATTATGTTCCCCCTTTATATTCATCGGTTTCATCAATAAAGGCCTGAGAGCAACCGCAACAGCCATTTAAAAAAAAAAAAAAAAAAGATAGACTAGTGTTTTTTTTTTTTTTTTTTTTTTCCTGTGTTCTTCCTTGCGTCTGGGCCTTGTGCCCCCGCTGTACCCAAAAAAAAAAAAAAAACAAACAAATGACAAATTTTTCGTAATTACGTATTGAATATTTGAATTTGCGTTAAAGAAAGCAAATTTAGGTAATGGACTGTGTTCAAGTTCATTGAATGATGACGAGCCTAAAGTCCTTAAACTCACATTAGCAAGCAAATAAATGATAAATCTTCCACAATATGGTGAATTTCTGTGCATGAAATCAAATTTAGGTAAGGTAATGGATCTAGTTCAAGTTCATTGAATCATAATAAGCCTAACCCCACATCAGCATCCGAAGAAATGATAAGTAATTTTGATATCAAAGGAAGGGAAATTAGGCAGTGATGGGAAACTTGAAACGGTGGGTTTGGGCGAGTTGTTGAAGGCCATTTATGGTCTGAAATTCAGACCATAACATCTGGGGATTGAACGGAGCATCTGGGCATCATCTTCTTCGTCTTCGAAACGAATGTGTTCTGTGTTTTGGTAAGACCGTCCGTTGGTTAACTGTCAAACTTGTTCAGTCCCATCTATGCGTCCATTAAGATGTCCATAAGTAATAAGGCCCAAAGAGGGCCTCGAACGAAAAGCAAGGAACAAAAGAAAAAGCAAAGATATAGCAACGACCCTATACGTCCATTCAATTCGTTCTTTCCAGCTAGCCTTTGTCTCCTTTCCAGTTGTACATTGTCTAGCCCCTGAGCTTTAATGAAATTTCTCTTTCGATAAAAAAAAAAAAAAAAAAAAAGCGCTAGCCTTTGCTCTGCAACTGCTGCTGTAGTCATTACTTTAACTTTCACGAGAAGAGAAGAGGTATTGGCTTGCATCTAATGATTTTCGTTCCCCCCAATTGATTGACTTAATATGTGCTGATCTAAACTCGGGAATTTGAGGATCAACTAGCTTCATCCATAACCAAAGCAGATTTAAGGTACGGCCTTCAATTTCTTGAATTAGATTTTCATTCTTTTTGGCTTTTGCTCTGTTTTTTTGTTGTTTTCCTTTTTTTTTTTTTCTTTTCTTTCCAGTGTAATAGTTTCTAAAGAGAACAAAGACTTTAGAAACTATTACACTCGAAAGAAAAAGAAAAAAAGAACCGAGGAGAATTAATTGTAGATTTGTAGTACTAGTTGTTCCCACTCCTATCCGTTACCGGTCCTCAGATTCGAGTATTCATTCTTAGTTGGCCATATATATGTAGAACTAATTGAAGTAGACCAACAATGATTCTTTATTTTTTTCTTTCTGTCATCGGAGGTGAATAATCTCATGATTAATATTCAACACGCACAGGCATGGAGTATTTTCTTTCAAAAATTGGCGAGTACACAATTGAACCCGTTGGACGCCAAGTGGGTTATATGATTCACTGCAAAACCAACCTTGGAAAGCTAGAGGCCATAGCGGAAACATTGAAAGCTGCTCGAGAGTCGCTGGCTACTGAGGTTGATGCAGCTAAAACAAGAGGTGAAACAATTCGACCCGATGTCGAATTGTGGCTGGAAAAAGTGAACTTGATCACTGCAGAGACAGATGAGTGGTTGAAAGATGAAAGTCAAGCCAAGCTGAAATGTCTCCATGGTTTTTGTCCTAATTTGATAATCCGTCGTCACCTAAGCAGGGACTCAACAAAATTGGTGCCGGAGATTGTTCAACTTTACGAAAAGCGAGGATTTTCCTCAGTTTCATATGGTCCTCATCAGAAAGAGGTATCGGGTGTTACTCGCAATGATTACGTAGCCTTACCATCAAGGATTTCAGTTGTGAAAAAAATCATGGATGAATTGAAAACTTCCGAAACCAATAGGATTGAGGTGTGTGGAATGGGAGGAGTGGGTAAAACCACACTGGTCAAAGAAGTTTATAAGCAAGCTGCAGAAGATAAAAAGTTATTTGATGATGTGATTATCCTGCTAGATGTAAAACAAAATCCAGACTTGGAAGCAATTCAAAAGAAAATTGTTGAAAAGTTGGGAATGGAGGTTCTTGACAATGAGACTATGCATGGAAGAGCGAGTCGTCTATGTGCCAGAATACAAGGCAAAATGATTCTCGTCATTTTAGATGATGTTGAAGAGAAACTTGATTTAAAGCTCGTGGGACTTCCCAGTCTTCCAACTTGTAAGATATTGCTGACATGTAGAACTCGAGGAGTTCTAGGTTTTCATAACATGCGTGCGGATAAAAGGTTTCACTTGGACGTTTTAGTTAAAGAAGAGGCTTGGAGTCTTTTCGAGAAGATGGCTGGTGATGTTGTCAAACAGAATGGTTGCCGAGATATAGCCATTCAAATAGCTGAAAGATGTGGAGGTTTGCCCCTATTGGTTGTCACAGTTGCAAGTGCTTTAAAAGATGAAAGTAGATTGCATGTATGGAAAGACGCCTTGAGACGACTTAGAAGGTTTGACAGAGAAGAAATAACTGAAAAAGTATACTTGGCTGTTGAATGGTGTTACAATAATCTGGATGATGAAGAGCTTAAACCATTGTTCTTGCTATGCGGGATTGTTGTAAGAGACAACCATTTTTGTTCGTCAGATTTGCTGAAATATTGTATGGGTTTAGGTTTGTTAAAAAATGTCGATACAGTGGAAGAAGCACGACATACGCTGGATATCCTCGTTGAAAAACTGAAAGATTCGTGTTTGTTGCTGGAAAGAGATGTTGATGGACTTGTCAAAATGCATGATCTTGTATGTCATGTTGCCTTCCGGATTGCATACAGAGATCATCACGTCTTGTCAGTAACATATGGAGATGACTTGAAGGATTGGCCAGAAAAAGAAATCTATAAAAGGTGCACTATGATTTTATTAAACTCCAGCAGTATCCCCATACTTTCCTTAATACCTTGGGAATGCCCAGATCTTAAAATGTTTCATTTGGTCGGTGACGCTATATCAATGAACTCGGTGGAAATCCCATCCGTCGTTTTCAGAGAGATGAAGAAACTCAGGGTGTTAAATTTAATCAACCTGCACATACTGTCACTACCTCCATCTCTTCAATTCCTGAAGAATCTGCACATGCTATGTTTAGATAAAAGCATATTGGGAGATGTCGCTTTAGTTGGGGAGCTTAGCAACTTGGAAATTCTTAGCTTTTGCAAATCCAGAGTTAAACAATTGCCTAAAGAAATAGGGCAGTTGACTCGTCTTCGGTTGTTGGATTTATCTGATTGCTCTGAACTCGAAGTTATTGTACCTGGTGTCATATCAAGCTTGGTGACACTGGAAGAGTTGAGAATGAGAAACAGCTTTAACAAGTGGGAGGTTGAAGGTGAAAGAAGTAATGCGAGCCTTTCGGAGCTGAAGCATTTGTCTCGGCTGTCCTCATTAGATATACATATTCCCAATGCTGACATTCTTCCAGCAAATTTGTTCTCCCAAAAGTTAAAGTTAAATAGATTCAATATAATTATTGGGGTTGCATATGTGCGGGAGAAACGTGTGGCTAAGACGACCCTCAACACACTAAAACTCAAGCTCACTACCAGCCTTGAACAATTGGACGAAGGCCTAAGATTGCTGGTGAAAAGATCAGAAGACTTGTCCTTATATGTGGAGGGCGTTAATACTACTGTCCATCCACTAGATACGGAAGGTCTTGAGCATCATCTGCAACTCCAAAGCGACGTGGACTTGACTCATATTATAAACAGTAAGGTATGTGCGTTAGTTTCATATAATTTGATGTACCCTCCTTTGATCCTTATCTTCTCATCAATGTTTATCTCTGTAGACGCATGCACTAAGCTTAACAAATGGTCATTCTTTTTGCACATGTGTAGAAAATAATCAACTGAAAGAGATTGCCAGAAAATCATTTCCTTTTCCAATTTGATTCATCGTAGTTACGGATGGTATAAACCAAAATCTATTCCAACTACAAAAGGACATTTACATTAGAAAAGAAACTAACTGGATATAAAATTCCCATTTGTTTAAGTATAATGTATTTGAGAGAGATTGATTCTTATTATTGAGAATAGGAGCCCTATATATAGGGATTACAAAGTGCTAGTTCTAATGTTACAAGGAATACCAATCCGTGTAGGATTGGGAAATCTAGAACCTTCTCTCCTATTGCTACTCCTAGTTTGATAAGGCACACTAAATCGATATTCCTTCAACACTCCCCCTTGTGCCGCTTCAAACTTGGTGGTGACGCTTCATCCGTTGCCTCGTTAAAAACCTTGCCAGGTAACAAAAACCCTGTGGGATAAAAATAACCCTGGTCGAAGGACAAAAAGAGCACAACATGTCCTTCACTCTTCGAGATCGAACATGTAGACATCATAACTCCCCCTGATGTCGATATCTCCCCCTGATTGCTATAATCGTGGGAGTTCGGATAACTTTCTCAATCCGATGCTCTTCACATGTTTCTCGAAGGTGGATTTAGGTAACGACTTAGTGAATAAGTCCGCTACATTATCCTCTGATCGGATTTGATTCACTTCAATCTTTAGGAGTGATTGTTGTTGCTGATTATAAAAGAACTTAGGCGATATATGCTTGGTGTTGTCGCCCTTGATGAAACCTAACTTCATTTGTTCAATACAAGCTGCATTATCCTCATAAATGCATGTAGGTTCATTTGTGGTAGACTTCAAACCACAACTTCCTTGAATGTGTCGAATTACGGACCTTAGCCATACACATTCACGTACAGCTTCATGTAGAGCAATAATCTCTGCATGATTTGAGGAAGTAGCAACAAGGGTCTGTTTTGTAGACCTCCAAGATATCGCAGTGCTTCCCATGGTAAAGACATAACCAGTTTGGGAGCGACCTTTGTGAGGGTCAGAGAGGTACCCTGCATCAGCAAAACCCATCAAGACATCATTGTCGTTTTGATGGAGGGAGATAGGAGAATGCCGGCCACCATGAGCGGTGGCGGCGCCGGCGGCGGCAACATGGCCGGCGGCCATTCCATAGACGGGGGCGTTTTGCCTCTTGGGGTCCAATCCCAATTTTCCGTCATTCCTTTTCTCTCTGTAGGGATAGAATAGGCCCATATCAATCGTACCTCTTAGGTATCGAAAGATTGTCTTTATACCAATCCAATGGCGGCGTGTTGGCGCAGAGCTATGTCGAGCTAACAAGTTCACTGCGAATGAGATATCCGGTCTTGTGCATTGAGCTAAGTACAATAATGCGCCTATTGCACTCAAATAGGGCACCTCGGCCTCTAATGGTTCTTCGTCCTCATCCCTTGGACGAAACGGATCTTTTCCGGGCTCAAGACTACGGCCGATCATGGGAGTACTCGTAGGCTTTGCTTTATCTTCATTAAAGCGCCTTAGGATTTTCTGAGTATATGCAGACTGATGGATCAAGATTCCATCACTACGGTGCTCGAGTTCTAAACCGAGACAAAACCGTGTTTTCCCAAGATCTTTCATCTCAAATTCGGATTTCAAGTATTTAGCAGTTACCTTCAACTCATCTAGAGTTCCAATTAGGTTCATGTCATCGACATAAACTGCTACGATTGCAAATCCGGAACTTGTTCTTTTAATGAACACGCATGGGCATATTTCATTGTTAATATATCCCTTCCCAATCAAGTAGTCACTTAGACGGTTATACCACATCCGTCCGGATTGTTTTAATCCATATAGTGAGCGTTTTAATCTTATTGAAAACGCGCTCCGTGGTTTAGAGCCACTTGATTTGGGTAATTGAAGTCCATCTGGAACCTTCATATATATCTCTGAATCTAGATCCCCATAGAGATATGCTGTAACCACATCCATAAGCTGCATGTCAAGTTTTTCGGAAACTACCAAACTGACGAGGTAGCGGAACGTTATAACGTCCATTACGGGAGAATATGTCTCCTCGTAGTCAATTCCAGGGCGTTGTGAGAAACCTTGCGCCACAAGGCGGGCTTTGTATCTAACAACCTCGTTTTTCTCATTACGCTTTCTAACAAAGACCCATTTATGGCCAACAGGCTTTACACTTGGGGGTGTCTGCGTTACAGGCCCAAATACCTGTCTCTTTGTTAGTGAATCCAATTCAACCCGGATTGCATCTTTCCATTTAGGCCAATCCGCTCTTTGTTGACATTCTTCAACAGAGCGAGGTTCGATATCATCATATTCTATGATTCCTTTTGCAATATGATATGCAAATGCATCATCAATCGCCATAGAATTTCTATCCATCATCTCATGTACACTAGTGTAATTTATGGAGATCTCTCTATTCTCTGGAGTTGGTTCTGACATTGGAGCGTCCCCCAATGATGTCTCTTGGACATAACCATAATCGGGAATATTCTCATGAGATGGATTATTTACATCGATGATTAATGGATTATTTTGTGCCGAACTCGCTTTCTTTCTTGGGCGAGAATCCATCGAACCTATGGGCCTCCCGCGCTTCTTGGCGGGAGCCGTGGGCCTAGCCACAACGTCACCATCATTGAGAGATGGGACGTTGGCGCCATGCTCATGCATTCTTGAGTTGGCGTCATGTCCTCTACTTTTAGGGACATCAATCCTTGCAGGCACGTTTGCAGCAGGTATGTGTGATCTCGTCACTTTAGCGATATCAGAAAACGCATCAGGCATCGAATCTGCTACGTTCTGAAGATCGAGAATTCTCCGCACTTCAATTTCTGACTGTGCGGTTCGGGGATCAAGATGAGACAGAGTGGGGACAGACCACGACAATTCCTGTCGTTCCTGTTGAACATTGATGTTCTTATCTCCCCCTAACGACGGGAAGACTGTCTCATCGAAGTGACAATCCGCAAATCTAGCGGTAAAGAGATCGCCTGTCAAGGGTTCTATGTAGCGGATAATTGTTGGAGAATCATATCCAACATAAAGGCCTAATCGTCTTTGAGGACCCATTTTGGTGCGCTGTGGCGGCGCAATAGGCACATAGACTGCACACCCAAATATGCGTAAGTGTGAGACATCAGGCTCATACCCAGTAACCATCTGGGACGCAGAGAAGGGTTGAGTGGCAGTGGGCCTCAAACGAATAAGCACAGCTGCATGCAATATTGCATAGCCCCAAGCAGAAATAGGGAGATTGGTGCGCATCACCAATGCTCGAGCAACCATTTGTAGTCGTTTAATGGTGGCTTCTGCGAGACCATTTTGGGTATGAACATGAGGAACAGGATGTTCAACATCAATCCCAATGGACATGCAATAATCATCAAAAGTCTTTGATGTAAACTCCCCAGCATTGTCTAATCTTATAGACTTAATGGGATGATCAGGGTGGTGAGCCCGTAACTTAATTATTTGTGCTAGGAGTTTAGCAAATGCAGCGTTCCTTGTGGACAATAGCATGACATGTGACCAGCGTGTCGATGCATCAACCAACACCATAAAATATCTAAATGGTCCGCATGGTGGTTGAATAGGTCCACAAATATCACCTTGGATTCTTTGCAAGAATGGTATATTTTCTTTGGTGTCCTTTGCATAGGATGGTCTCGATCCTAACTTTGCTAAAGAGCAGGCTTTGCAGAACGAATGAAGGGCTTTGGAAACAACCAATGAGGATTTTGGTTGAGCCATGAAGTCACAATGGACTTTAGAAGTCGAAATTTGAGTCAGAGGAGCAGAGGTGGCGTCAAAGCCACCCTTGAGCCGCAGGGGGATGGCGGCGCCGGCTAGTGGTGGCCGGACTTGAAGGGGGAAGGCACCGTGAGGCGCAGGTGCTCCTCCTTGATCCAAATTTCGAGTTTTACTTCCTTTCGTTCTGAAAAAGGGATGTCCGGGTGAAGTCTTTAATATACGGATCATCATGTCACGACCTGGGTGTCCCAAACGGTCGTGCCAAAGCCTATACGTGTCGGAATCCCATAAATCATCTCTCATGACATGGTTGGATTCAATGACTCGAATAGTGGTTGCATACAACCCACTAGAGCGACACATAAGTTTCTCTAATACTCGTTTATGTCCGTAGTCATTAGAGGTGATGCAAAGGAACTCTTGTCCATTCTCACAATGTGTTTCCACATGAAAACCATTGGCTCTTATATCTTTGAAATAATAAAGTTCGAAAAACATGTCTACGACATGAGATAAAATAAATCGATACTTTATTAATAATATCCAATGATGACACCAAAGTTTCGTGACCATAATCTAATCCAATATAAAAATCAAATCGTAGACAAATCGTAGTCACTCTATCCGTTCGGCAATTTCAATTTAGTTGTGACCAGGTAAGGTAAGGCGAGATTTTGGTGGAGCGTTGCTCACTTTTAAAACCGTTCTCTCAGATCAAACCTTGCCTAGACATCACAAGTACTCTTGAGTACGCTTAGAGGGAAAGAGTTAATACAATAAGTCATTTTATTGATATAAGGCATAATTGCCATGACATAATTCTTGGAAAAATAAAAGACTATAAATAAAAATCTGCGGTATTTTGTCTTCATCGCCAGATTTAAAGTCTCTGTGAACTCGAAGTCTTGATCACCATGATGCGACTACCTTCGTAGGTACATTGCAAATTCAGGTCCATTGATCAGACGTTCCATATCAGAAATAGACACCATAAAGAGGATTCTCCCTTGATTGAGGCGCATTGGCGCAATATGCATAGTCCCTAGGACTGGTGGCGTTGGAAAGTGGTGCCCATGGCCAACGTTGGCTCCATGGTTTCCAACCCTATTTCCCTCAAAATCACGCCTCCTACGGTCGTGGGATTGTCGCCTTGAGCGATTACCTTCTTGAGCATTTCGATCGTATGGATCATGACGTCGATGGCGACTTTCTCTAGCCATAGGACGATGCTCTTGATAGCTATCTTGAAGCCTATCAAATCTTCTTTTCACAAGTTCATTGCCATGTCTTTCAGTAGTGACCATAGCTTCAATAAGCTGTTGAAAACTTGTGATTCGCCTTGCATTTACATGAGTCCGGAATAAGTCAGAGGACCTCATAGCATAGACGGGGAAGGTATTGAGGGTTTTCTCAATCAATTGGTCTTCTGTGATTGTTTTTCCACAGAGACGCATCATTGCTTTGATGCTGAGAGCTTCCGAATAAAATTGCATGACAGTGTCAAATTCAGAGAAGCGAAGATCGTTCCATTCTGCTTCTGTATTCGGAAGGATGGAGTCACGAACATTGCCATATCGTTCGCGAAGCGCATGCCAAAGCTTTATGGCGCTATCCTCATTTATGAACTCAAACTGGAGGTCACTATCCATGTGACGTTTCATAAAGGCAAGTGCCTTGGAATTATCTTTCTCAGTTTGAGGGTCTGGAGCTGTTTCTATAAGACAAAGCTCTTGGATTGTATGCAATAAATCACGGGCAATGAGGTGGATCTCGACATCAGTGACCCAAATTAAGTACCTTTTGCCTGCATAATCCAATGGAACAAAATCGAGTTTGTTTGTGTTTGACATCCTGAAAGATGAAAAAAAACAAGTTAGTTTCGGAGTCAATGCTTCCACGAAAACTAAATAAGATTTCCGAGCTATGCTACCAAGAAATCGATTTCCAAGAATAATTGGATTAGACCGAAACAATGATGTTTAAATGGTCAAAATCTATGCTCACGAACGCTCTTAGTCCGTAGCTTACGAACGCTCTTAGTTCGTTAAATCGATGCTTACGGACGCTCTTAGTCCGAAGTCTTACGAACGCTCTTAGTTCGTTAATTGCGTGAATCCCCACGATTCCGCTTTTCTCAAAAATCGAACCCACGTTATAAGAAAGGTGGGATGTAGAAGAAGGGAGGTTTTCAAGTCCCCGAGAAAAGAAGAAGAAATATAAATTCTGAAATTATAGGAACTTCAAAACTTACTCTTTTGAATACTTACTTGTATTTGGATCACGCGCGTGTCGATGCAGGCGTGATGGAGCGAAGCAATCCGAGTAGATTCTGTTCTGAACAGCTTGTACCTCGATTGGTGTACAGATCTCAATATGACTCCGATAAGGCTGAAATTCGGAGGTTAGATGGAGGAGACAGAGACGAACAACTTTGATGAAGAAAGTTTTTCGATCTGAGCTTCCGAACTAGACGTTTCGAGGCTTGCAAGAAGACGGATGTGCACAGGAACGGGAAAAAGATGCAGTGGGTGTGCGTTGGCGCAGCAGGGATGCTTCGGTGGCAGCAGGCTGGAACGCAGGGCTGCAGGGAGGGGGCAGCAGGGGCTGCTGTGCAAGGTTGCAAGCGCACGGGCGCTCGGGCTGCAGCGAAGGCTCGGCTAGCTCGGGCTAGGGGCTGATTTGTGAATGAGTTTTGGTTTTCTGTTTTGTGGTTAGAGTCGTGCTGATAACGTGTTTAAGTATAATGTATTTGAGAGAGATTGATTCTTATTATTGAGAATAGGAGCCCTATATATAGGGATTACAAAGTGCTAGTTCTAATGTTACAAGGAATACCAATCCGTGTAGGATTGGGAAATCTAGAACCTTCTCTCCTATTGCTACTCCTAGTTTGATAAGGCACACTAAATCGATATTCCTTCAACACCATTTACTTATTGGAAACTTATATACCAAATATAAATCTACCAATAAATTAAAAAGGATATGAGTGTCATCGTTCAGGCCGGTTCATATTTGTTTCTGCTTGAAAATTTATATATACATGCATGGAAAACAGATTCATCTTCGCCTAATACCCAATTAATGTAGTACGTGCAGGTTGTGTTCCCCAACTTAACATTCTTGAGTGTACATGGATGTGATGGTCTAAGATTCATGTTCTCATTTTCTACGGCTGCAAGGCTTGTACAACTCAAACAACTGGTAATATCCGGATGTGAATTCATTGAGGAGATTATATCAACAAGAGAAGGTGAAGAAAATATGGATATTATGTTCCCTAATCTGGAAGATTTGATCCTCGTTGGACTTCCAAAAGTTGTTAGATTCTGCACAGGAAGTTATATTGAATTTCCGTCCTTGAAAAACTTGGAGATAGTTCGGTGTTCTAAGCTGGAGGCATTCATTGTTGATAACAAAATTTGGAAAGAAATTGAAGAGTGGGACCCCGAACAGAACCTTGATGTCAAGAGCGAGACTGGTGTACAGTATTTCTTCTTTGACGGAAAGGTAATTCACATATATAGATCATGCATGTATGCTAGCTTGTCAATGTTTCATTGTATATTTTCAAATATGTACGGGCAATTCGGTGAAAACAAAAGTTGTTTGTTAACAAAGTTCATAATATGCAGGCACGATTTCCTGGCTTGGAGAGACTGAAAATCAATCAGGCAAGCAAGTTGAAGACAATATGGCACACCCAACTTGCTCAAGACTCTTTTTGCAGGCTCAGACAAGTTGAGGTTTCCGAGTGCGTTAGTCTAATAAATGTCTTGCCCCCTAGCATCGTGGGAAGATTGAATGCTCTGGAAGTGAGGAGTTGTGACATATTTGCTTCTGCTTGAAAATTTATATATACATGCATGGAAAACAGATTCAACTTCGCCTAATACCCAATTAATGTACCACGTGCAGGTTGTGTTCCCCAACTTAACAATCTTGAGTGTACACGGATGTGATGGTCTAAGATTCATGTTCTCATTTTCTATGGCTACAAGGCTTGTACAACTCAAACAACTGGTAATATCCGGATGTGAATTCATTGAAGAGATTATATCAACAAGAGAAGGTGAAGAAAATATGGATAATATGTTCCCTAATCTGGAAGATTTGATCCTTGTTGGACTTCCAAAAGTTGTTAGATTCTGCACAGGAAGTTATATTGAATTTCCGTCCTTGAAAAACTTGGAGATAGTTCAGTGTTCTAAGCTGGAGGCATTCATTGTTGATAACAAAATTTCGAAAGAAATTGAAGAGTGGGACCCGGAAGAGAACTTTGATGTTAAGAGTGAGACTGGTGTACAATATTTCCTCTTTGACGGAAAGGTAATTCACATATATGCATGATCTCCCTGTATGCTAGCTTGTCAATGTTTCATAGTATATTTTCAAATATGTACGGGCAATTCGGTGAAAACAAAAGTCGGTTTGTTAACAAAGTTCATAATATGCAGGCACGATTTCCTAGCTTGGAGAGGCTGAAAATCAATCAGGCAAGCAAGTTGAGGACAATATGGCACACCCAACTTGCTCAAGACTCTTTTTGCAGCCTCAAACAAGTTGAGGTTTCCGAGTGCGTTAGTCTAATAAATGTCTTGCACCCTAGTATCGTGGGAAGATTGAATGCTCTGGAAGTGAGGAGTTGTGACATATTTGTTTCTGCTTGAAAATTTATATATACATGCATGGAAAACAGATTCATCTTCACCTAATACCCAATTAATGTACTACGTGCAGGTTGTGTTCCCCAACTTAACAATCTTGAGTGTACACGGATGTGATGGTCTAAGATTCATGTTCTCATTTTCTATGGCTACAAGGCTTGTACAACTCAAACAACTGGTAATATCCGGATGTGAATTCATTGAAGAGATTATATCAACAAGAGAAGGTGAAGAAAATATGGATAATATGTTCCCTAATCTGGAAGATTTGATCCTTGTTGGACTTCCAAAAGTTGTTAGATTCTGCACAGGAAGTTATATTGAATTTCCGTCCTTGAAAAACTTGGAGATAGTTCAGTGTTCTAAGCTGGAGGCATTCATTGTTGATAACAAAATTTCGAAAGAAATTGAAGAGTGGGACCCGGAAGAGAACTTTGATGTTAAGAGTGAGACTGGTGTACAATATTTCCTCTTTGACGGAAAGGTAATTCACATATATGCATGATCTCCCTGTATGCTAGCTTGTCAATGTTTCATAGTATATTTTCAAATATGTACGGGCAATTCGGTGAAAACAAAAGTCAGTTTGTTAACAAGTTTCATAATATGCAGGCACGATTTCCTAGCTTGGAGAGGCTGAAAATCAATCAGGCAAGCAAGTTGAGGACAATATGGCACACCCAACTTGCTCAAGCCTCTTTTTCCAGGCTCAGACAAGTTGAGGTTTCCGAGTGCGTTAGTCTAATAAATGTCTTGCCCCCTAGTATCGTGGGAGGATTGAATGCTCTGGAAGTGAGGAGTTGTGAAAGAATTGTACTAATAGTGGCAAGCAACATTGTTGGAGATGATGATCCTGATGATGTATCAGAAAATGAGTTTGATTTCAGCAGCTTGAAATGCCTGACACTCGCTGATCTACCAAGTCTACAAGGCTTTTGCTCCGTACATTGCATCGTGAAATTCTCATCCGCAATAACCTTAAAAGTAGAACTCTGCCCAATCGAGTTGAAGATATCCCCTAATGGGTTCCTCCTGAACGAGTTGACTGAGTTGCGATTGGCTGAGTTGCGATTGGCTGAGTTGCAATTGGCTGAGACAAGGATCCAAACCTTGAAGAAAATCATGGATGAGTTGAAGAATCCTAATACCATCAGGATCGGGGTGTGCGGAATTGCGGGTGTGGGAAAAACCACGCTTGCAAAAGCAGTTCATAAGCAAGCTACAGAAGATAAAGAGTTATTTGATGATGTGGTTATCCTACTAGACGTGAAAAGCAATACAGACTTGGAAGGAATTCAAAAGAAAATTGTTGAGAAGTTGGGCATGGACATTCTTGACAATGACACCATCGATGGAAGAGCCAGTCGTTTAAGTGCCCGGATAAAGGACAAAAAGGTGCTTGTAATTCTAGATGATGTTTGTGAACAAATTGACTTAGTGGCTGTCGGACTTCCTAGCGTGGCTGCTTGTAAGATATTGCTGACATCTAGATTTAGGAAGACATTATCTGATATGAGTACGCAGAAAGAGTTTCTGCTTGACATTTTACAAGAAAAAGAGTCCTGGGTATTATTTGAGAAGAAGGCACTCGATGTTGTTAAGGATCCAGCTATACTAGAAGTAGCAAAACAAGTTGCCAAAAATTGTGGTGGTCTGCCTATTTTGGTGGTCACAGTGGCAAGTGTTTTAAAGCAAAGAACTACGTTACCTCCGTGGACAGATGCTTTGACATGCTTGCAGGAAGGGTCTGATAGAGAAGAAGAATTGGCAGAAAAGGCACACTTGGGTCTAGAGTGGAGTTACAAACAGTTGAATGATAAGGAACTAAAGCAAATATTCTTGCTATGTGGCATTACTATACGGGGAAACAGTATTAGTTTGGCAGACTTGTTGAGGTATAGTATGGGTTTAGGTTTCTTGAAAAAGGCCTTCACAGTGGAGGAAGCACGAAAGGCATTGCTTTCACGAATTGAAAAGCTCAAAGATTATTGTCTACTTATAGAGAGTGATGACAACAGATATGTTCGAATGCATGAGCTTGTACTCAATGTTGCTAACCAGATTGCATTCAGAGATCGACACATCTTATCATTAGTGGAAGATGGAGGTAACCGTGAGTTGAAAGAATTGTCAGATAAGTATTTTTTAGAGAAATGCACAATCATGTCTTTCCCCTGTGGCAACAATATCCCAAGGCTTCCTGAAGTTATGCACTGCCCCACTCTGACAATGTTTCATTTGCAAGGTGACCTAGATGATGACTCGCAGAAAATCTCGCCTAGGTTTTTTGAAAAGATGAAAAATCTCCAAGTGCTGAGTTTGCGATGTATGACTATTCCAACACTACCTTTGTCTCTTCAGTTCCTGAAAAATCTAGTTTTCCTATGTTTAGATCAGTGCATATTGGGAGATGTCGCTTTAATTGGGGAGCTGAGTAACTTGGAAATTCTTTCGTTTTCAGAATCCAATGTCAAACAATTGCCTACAGCAGTAGGGCAATTGACTCATCTTCGGTTGTTAGATTTATCAGATTGCTCTGAACTTGAAGTGATCTCTCCAGGTGTTATATCAAGCTTAGGGAGACTGGAAGAGTTGAGAATGAGAAACAGCTTTAAAAAGTGGGAGGTTGAAGGCGAAGGAAGTAATGCAAGCCTTTCAGAGTTGAAGCATTTGTCTCAGCTATCCTTCTTAGAAATACATATTCCTAATGCTGACATTCTTCCGGCAAACTTGTTCTCCCCCGAGTTGGAAAGATTCAATATAATTGTTGGGGATGTGTGTGAGAAACTTATGGTTGAGACGACCCTCAACAGCCTAAAACTCAAGCTCACTACCAGCATTGAACACTTGGATGAAGGACTAAAATTTCTAGTGGAAAGATCAGAAGACTTGTCCTTATATACGGAGAGTGTTAATAATATTTTCCATCCACTAGATACAGAAGAGTTTGAGCATCTGAAGCATTTGCAACTCGAAAGCAACGTTGTTGATTTTACTCATATTATAAATATAAAGGTACGTTCTTTGGTTTCATTTTGATGTATCTTCCCATGATCATTAATATCTTCTTATCGATGTTTCGTTGTAGGACTATTACATATAATAAACTGGTCATTCTTCTTGCAAGTTATCGTTTTCTTTAAACTCCAATCTGATCATTGTACTTTCAGGAAAACAAAAAAGTAAATTTCTTCTTGTGTGGGTACAAAAATTTACATAGAAAAGAAAATAACCAGATATTTAATATGTAAAAACCCCAATGTTGATAACTTAATATTGGTAGTATCTGTCAATTCTCTCCTCTTGAAATTGTACTTTTGCAAGCAAATACATGCATTTTTGCCTAATATCAATTAATTAATGTACAACATACAGGCTGTGTTCCCGAACTTAACTTCGTTGACAGTACATAGGTGTGGTCGCCTAAGCTTCTTGTTTTCAATTTCTATGGCTAAAAGTCTTGTGGGACTCAAACATCTTGAGATATCCACTTGTGCAATCATAGAAGAGATTGTTTCATCAACAGGAGAACATGGTCAACAAAATATGGATAACATGTTCCCTAAGTTGGAAGATTTGAAGCTAAATGAACTTCCAACCCTTACCAGATTTTGCTCCGGAAGTTATATTCAACTTCTGTCCTTAGAAAAATTGGATATAGAAGGTTGTAGTAAACTGGGTGCATTCATTTCTGATAATGTTGCTATGAGTGGTGAAGATATTAGAATCTGCAAAGAAATTGAAGAGAAGGACTCTGAAGAGAACCTTGATGTTAACAGCAAGCTGAATACTGCACAATGCTTCCTCTTTGACGAAAAGGTAATTTACATGCATGATATCTGAAGTTATTATCCACGCACCCTCTTTATTTTTTCTGTTCTTTTAATCGAACAGCTTGTTATATAAAATTATAAATTGTGATCAACTCTCATCGACTTAACTATTGCAATACTCTTTTCAAGGATGCTTTGATGAAAATTTATTCAATAAAGTTAGATTAGAAAGAAAAAAAAAAAAACCAGGAAAAACTTTGAGATAGTTGTAGGTTACTGTAAGTTACTTTTTATGTAAAAGGCGAACTACATTGACATTTCCTATGAATTGTTTGCTACAGATTGGTTTGCCTAACTTGACAAGCTTGATGGTTCACCGATGTGATGGTTTAAATTTCTTACTGTTATCTTCCATGGCAAGAAGTCTTGTAAAACTCAAACATCTTGTGATATCTGAATGTCAAAGAATGGAAGCAGTATTGACAAAAGAACACAGTGAAGAAAACAAGGATAACATGTTTCCTGAGTTAAAAGAATTGGACCTAAAGGATCTTCCTCATCTTGTTAGATTCTGCTCAGGAAATTATTTTGAATTTGCATCTATGGAGAGATTGCAATTAGAAAAGTGTGCTAAATTGGAGACATTCATCTGTAATCCCTCGAGTACCAGTATTGCAAGCCAAAAAGAAATGGAAAGAGTGGACAAGAATGAGAACCTTGAGACAGAAGTACCATACTTTCTTTTTGACAAAAAGGTGAATTACATTCATCTGTTTCTAACTTTCTATTTCTTTCATCTTGTATTTCCTACACAGTCACTTAAGAAAGCAACGGTTTCTTAACATTTCCTGAAAATGGATGTACATGCAGGTAGGGCTTCCAAGGTTGGAGAGGTTGATTATCAATGAACTACCGAAGCTCACAACAATTTGGCACACTCAACTTGCTCCAAACTCTTTCCGCAGACTCAGAGACGTTACAGTGCAACGATGCAATGGTCTTAAATATATTTTTCAAGTCTCCATCATAGCCGGTGTTTTTCACCAGCTACAAAAGTTGATAGTGAAGGAGTGTGGAGTGGAGGAAATAGTTTCTCAGGAAGAGGGCATAGAAAAATTAATGCCTGATCAGTTCTTCCCAAAGCTAACATGTTTGGAATTTACAAGTCTATTCCAACTTGAGAGATTCTATCTAAAGATGCCTGCTATCAACTGGCCACTAAAAACATTAGTGTTGTCTGATTGTCAGAAAGTGGATATCTTTGCCGCGGAATCTTCAGGCCGTCAGAAAATACATGACTTGGGGAATCTGCGGGTTAAACAATATTATGTTCTATTTGAGAAGGTAACTTATGCAAATATACATGAGCCCGCTGTACCATCTATGGCTTTTTCTGCCCTACTGATACCAACATAACACATGCATGCATTGTTCATATTTCAGAGTTTATTTCCCAAACTGGAAGATTTGACCTTCAGCCCCGTGGACATCTGGTACGGTCGACCTGCCCATGAAAAAGCTCTTTTTCCTGCGACCGGTACAGATGGGTCCCTTCCACATTTGAGAACGTTGAGGCTACATGGAATGGAGAAGTTTATGCGTCTCTGGGAGAACACCGAACCTGCAGCTGGATCAGCTTTTCCACAGTTGAAAACTCTTGAGGTGAAGTTTTCTGGATTGACTAATCTAGAGTTGTCTGCAATATCCTTCCGGAATCTAACAACTATAGAAGTAACCTTTTGCTGGCGATTGCAATATTTGACCACTTATTCAGTAGCTCAAAGTCTCGTGCAACTCAAAACTTTGAAAGTTGACGAATGTAAAAATATGAAAGAAATCTTCACAAGCGAAGGAATGGGAGAAGGTGCAAGTAAATGTGAGATTGTTTTCAGGCAGTTGCAAACTTTGGAACTTGGTGATTTAATAAGTTTGGAACGGTTTTGCGCGAGCAACTGCAGAGTGAAGGTCCCAATCTTGGGAACTTTAAAGGTGAATTGGTGCCCGTTCAAATTGAAGATTTCCTCTGATAAGGTACTAGAAGTTGATCTGGAGTCTGATACTGAATCATGGTCGCAAAGCATGTCTATGCATGAACAGGACAACAGACGTTTGAGGGCGAAAGAAGGTAACAGCCTCCCGGAGACTCCGGTTGTTCTCGCGCTGCCTGAGACTGGTACTTCTAGCTCGTTGACTGCCAAGAAAACTGCTGATCTTCCTGCGGAGGTGATAGCCCAGCTTAATGCTCTGCTTGGAATTGACCTGGCAGCTCCCTCAGCCTATCAGCAACTCTCAGCACTCCTCCCATTTCTTCAATCAACTAGAAAGGAATGGGTAGTTGATCAAATAAGAGAAGCTCTTCAGAAATTGGCTCCTGCCGTGGACAAGAAGAGCTCTGAGCTAACTGCCCAACTTGAGGCGGGAAGGTCTGAGGTTATTGCCGGCAGCTCCCATATTGAGGCGGAATGTCAAGAAGTCATGGGCCGGGAGGCGGAACCGAGATTTGCTTCAGGCCCAGGATGAGGTTGATAGCACTTCCAACTTTAATAGCTCCAGCTTTTGTAAGAACCTTGTACTATCATCTTCTGCGCCTCTGTGTTTATTTAGGCCCAAAAATTTCTGTTTGTAGCGGCCCAAAATCAATTAGTCATGTTTGGGCCACTATCTGATTTATTTTTAAATTTCAAAACTTCGAAGTAGACTAGACTGTGAGGTAGTTCACTCCTGTCTTCTCTAGTGACAATGTTTTGGGTAATTGGGTTTTGATTTTGTAACATCTTCCTGAAGATAATGTGTGCTGCTGCACTTCATTATAACAAGTTCGACCCATATGCTGAAAACAAATTCTAGTTTCATAACATCATATAAGAATCCCAAGCCAACTACAGTGTTTCAAGTAGTAAGTACAAGAATTTGTCAATATATCATATAATTAAATGTGGCAAGAAACTCCAATGCTTACGATGATATTCTACCATGTAAAGGCAGGTAACACATACGATGGGTAAGCATCATATTTGGAAGCAAGAGCTTGCACAGAAGGTAAATCTGCTACGTCTGCAAAACTACCAAGTCCAAGTTCAGTTGCATGGATTCCACCAGTGATTAAAACTGATTGGATTGCAGCTGCATTTGCACCCTTGATGTCATGATGAAGAGAATCGCCCACTGCAATAGAATCAATAGGGTCTACACCAACTAAGGCCATGGCTGATTTATAGATAATCTGTGTAAAAAGATGTAAACTAGATCAAGATAAACATTACAAAAAAAGCTCAGTATCTTGAGCAGATTTAGATACAACCTAGAGAAAGAATGTGAGTCAAGTGCAAAAGAAATATGTAATACGGTAAAAGTTCACATGAAGTGAAGTTAACAGCGGTAACCAGACCAATATGACTAAATCACCTTATCAGGCTTGCCCATCCATTTCACTTCACCCCCCAGCTCTTCATATTTGGCAGCCAGAGTCCCTTATAGGAGATAAATTATTTCCATGAGGCCCATATAACCAAACTATATTAGGAATCAGGCTGCATCCTATTCATATAGTAACTGCAACATTTTAACTCATATATGTCCTTCTATATATTGTGATGTATCCACAGGGATGTGTTCAGCAAAAACAGCTAGTTTTACCTGGCATCACACGCAAAGCTCTAGCCTCAACAGTCACAAAATCAGGATTGGCCACCACCATAGGAATGTGCTTAGCAGCACATTGTTCCAATATATTCTCAAGTTCCTCCAGTTTCATGGGAATTGCATCACCTGAAGGATTCCCCAAGGCTTCAGTGCCATGAGCCAAAATAAAGTCAGCATCTTGAACATTTTCCACAACTTGTAATCCAAGGCCCTGAAAGAGAATGACAAAGTCAGTTTCACAGTGCAGAATAAACCCCTCAAAAATCATTCTATCAGTATATGCAATACCACTTCCTGTTTTCTCTAGAATGATCTTTAAATTTAACAATCGTTGTACCTCAAGAGATATGGCACCACGAGCACTCCAAGTCATATGAATGCAAGATTTTCCCAGTGCTGCAAACCAAGCATCATCTCTCCTATTTCATTGTAACATACAGAAGAAGTCACTACTTACAACAATCCCAGTAGATACATCAACAAGATAATAAGTGCAGTTCAACCACATAGCATTTTATTTCTCTGAGTGAAGTGTATACACAGTGGATGTACAAAAGTTGGCAAAATATACACAGTTGATGATTTGCAGAAATTACATTTCACACTGATATAAATCAGCTATACTGTCACAACATTTTTTAAAAGCGTAGATGCCTGTCCTTGTACAGTTTTCAGCTGATAAACTGAACCACATCAAGTTGGTTAGATGGCTTCTTCAAAGGCAAACCCCAAGTTTGCGTGGTTTCTCCATCATCATATGAGAAATGAATATCTGAAACAAGTTCTACCCTCTATGGTTTCGAATTTTCAATACTTTCTAAAAAACAAAAAGATAAATAAATGAAAGAATACATGATGGTTCACCTTTGCAAGCTCTGATGTGTTAATTCTCCGCTAGTGATGGCTCCCACAAAGAGAGAAGGATCAAACCCAAGGCTGCTCAATTTCTCCAAGGTCGTAGACGAGCGTCTAGATGAATTACTTATAATAACCATCTTTGCACCACTATTTGCTAGCTTCTTCACTATAAAACAAGAAAGATCAATCAACCCAATAAGCACCACTACGTTTCCAAATTGAAACTGAAACAACTTGTGTTGTCAACTAAAACAAAAGCTTACCCAAATCCCAAAACTAATAGATGAAAACATACATGTTGAAATTGCTCCGGGATAAGGCTGCTTCCCATCGTGAAGTACTCCAAACTGATCTAATAACCAGGCCTACACACAGATCACCAAACACATTAATATATATAATCTGAAGTTTCCGGAAGCTAATGGACTCTGCTCAACTTCATTGAATCACTATAAAGCCTAATCCCACATTAGCTACCAAAGAAATGACAAAACTTTCGCAATAACGTATTGAATTTCTGTTAAAGACAGCAAATTTAGGTAGTGATGGGAACCTTGAAACGATGGGTTTCCGCGAGTTGTTGAAGGCCAGTTATGGTCTGAAAGAGCTGAACATCTGAGGATTGAACGGAGCATCTGGGCATCATCTTCCTCGTCTTCTCTGTCGTTCGTTTGGGGTGTCTTGTGTTCTTAGACTGTTGGTTAGTTTCGTTGGTATTTTCTTTGCGCTCTATTTTTGTTTTTTAACAATGGGTCAGGAAGCCACACAGGCCCAAGTTTGTTTTTATGAAAGCAGACTCAAGTTCACTAACAAGAACAGGCCCAAGTTTATGTAATGGATATTCAAAGCTTGAGCTCTACAATAACTCAAGGTTAAGATGAGCACACTTTAGCTAGGGCACACATTTTTATTTCCTCATTCCATGTTTGGGTAGAGGATAGACCATATTTATTGCTGATGTAGCTATGTAAATTGTGTAATATATACAATTCTCTTCATTTTCAGAAAAGAATAAGAGATGAGCGGAATCGCGGCAAAGAGATGGAGACAGTATTGAAGGATGTTGTAAAATTTGGTTAAGGGAGCAATAGAAGGACAAAATAAAGATGGTTTTGAGCATTACCAAGGTGGAAGCAAGGTTGTCTGTGAGTTGTGACCTGTTGGTAAATTATAATTCCAACATTGTAAAGGTCATGGGTACGATTCACTGACATATGTAAGGGTGAGGTGGATTAAGGGATTAAAAAAAAAGAAAAAAAAAAAAAAAAAAAAAGATGGTAGCAAGGAACAAAGCGAAGATGAAGCAACAAAAGAAAGATGCTCAACTAAAAAGGTCTCGCATCTTTCTCTTTTGAACTCATATAATTAATAATGCGGCAATGGAGCACCTATATCACAAAATTGCCGAATATATCCACGTATTGACCAATGTGTAGCTAAGGAAACGTGGCATTTGCTCAGTATTTGTTGTAGTGTGACTGTGTGAGCATTACCAAGGTGGAAGCCCTACAAAGCGAAGATGAAGCAACAAAAGAAAGATGCTTAACTAAAAAGGTCTCCATAGTTAAGCATCTTTCTCTTTATCCAAAAAAGAAAGATACTTAACTAGTTTTATGTTTTGGTAAGCAGAGCTACATTAGAGACAGCAAAAGCATTAGCAACTTTGTCTGGATTTCGCTCTCAAAATCTGCCAATGCCCTCCATTCCATCATTAATCTTGCTTCGTTCAATTTCTCACT
The DNA here is from genome assembly GCF_002994745.2 of Rosa chinensis. Classification (NCBI taxonomy): domain Eukaryota; kingdom Viridiplantae; phylum Streptophyta; class Magnoliopsida; order Rosales; family Rosaceae; genus Rosa; species Rosa chinensis. Next base: position 680,446 of record NC_037089.1, read on the forward strand.
GATTCAAACTTCTACTTATAATATCATATCATCGCCGCCCTGCTCTGCAATTGGCTTCATCCCAAGCCAAGCTAACTGCTGCAGAATAACATTTTGTTTCGTGTCACTGTATTTCCAGTCCTACTGTAGTCATTACTTTCTCAACAGAAAAAAGAAGAGCCAACTCTAAAAAACAGGTATTGCATATTTGCATCCAATGATTTTCGTTTTCCCTCTTGATTTACTTAACTTGCTTATTCTCAATTTTCTTTTTGCTAGTTTTTATTGATCTGCAACGGACAACATTGCATACTCTCTCTGTTCTTAATTGTTCCCATTTACAGAGCAATTGAATTTGCATTCCTACTCCGGTGCTCTAAACTCAGGATTTTGAGGACCTACTAGCTTCATCCATAAACAAAAGAGATCAAGGTACGTACGCTTCTTTATTTTCCTTGTTTGATTATCATTCTATTTGTTCGATCTGTTTTTTGTTCTTTTTCTTTTATACTGTAGCTTTTTCTTAATGTCATGGATTCCATTTTATTGACCAAAGAAAAACAAACAACCAAAGAAAAGTAATTGTAGTACTACTTGATTTATAAATAGAGAAGATCTCACATCCTGCAAAACATTCACTATTTCTAGGCTCTCATCTACCCGTAGATCAAACATGATTAAGAAGGATAATAATTAATTTGCTTAAACTTAAAAGCTATTGGGGCTCCAGTGGTGTAGGGACTCCTATACAGCTAGATCAGACAACCAAGGACGGTCAATTTGGATCCTATGCTCTTGTTCTAAGTGATGAGCTACTGGGAATAATAGAGATGTGAGATACACGAGACCAGCTTAACCAAGTAATGTTTGCGCGCAATCCTAACAATCTTTGGCCAAAAAAAAAGTTTGAGAATTCTCAAACTTTTTTAGTAGAGGCCAAATGTTGCGTATAGAAGAGTGTCATTCTACCAATTAGTGGATGAGAAAAACTTGCGTGGGGCACCCGCACCACGTGGCAATAGGGCAGACCAATCACTGCCTAACAGAGAGGTCTTTTGGGTATTGTACATTAAAAGAACAGGGACAGTTTCGGAAAAGAGAAAAAAATTTCTTTTCCCCACCTAAAGCCACGTGGTGGGGAAATCCCCACCTAAGAATTTCTCTTAGTGGATTGTGTCATCTCATCGTTTCTTTTCCCAGTAATGTACATCTCATCTTATAGGTATTGGACAGTTGGACACCTACATATCTTTCAACTGTAGCCTTCCTCATTTATATACGCTATGTACCAAGATCATCATTAACCTCATTACTCTTAAAACAGTCAAATATATATATTAAACATAAAACCGTTAAAATCATAAGTCAAATAATACACAAAATTGAAAATAACCTGTAAACAAGTAACAAATTAAATAAAATAAATTTTAATTTTAAAAACACAAAATTTCCAACAACTGGAAGAGCCAAGCTCTTCGGTCAGTTTGTTATGAATGAAGTTGTGTTTATATACTAGTTCAAGGTTTATGTCAACGTACCTCATTAATAAAAGGTACTAGTAAGCATCCCGCGCGATGCCGCGGGTTTAAGGTTTTGTTTCAAGAAGTTCATGTGGGTAATAATCATAATGCAACCAAACTGGTTACATTATAAAAGCTTGTGTTTTAACCAAACTGGTATACATACATATTTCAAAAAGTCGGAAGTTTTGAGCAGAAATTAGTATTTTAACCAAGCTTCTGCACTTAAAATATTTACATTTTCAACAAAATGGGATTCTAACCAAAGATGTTGTTATAATAGAGTACAAAAGTAGTTGGTTCTTAGCAAAATATTGTACATTCTAAATTAGAACCAATATTTCACATGAGGTCTTGAAGTTGGTTCATCTGATGGTGATGGTTCTTCTATGCTGGTGAAAACTTCATTGCTGTTGAATTGACGGACTGCCACTAAAAATGTTGGGTAGTAAGATGAGAGAAAACGAATCAGACTACAAAATATAGAGGAGCAGGATATAGAATATAAATTAAACAGGTGCCTAAGTCAACATGATCAGGTTTAGTTCTTGAAGAGTAACTTATACCCAAAAGAGGCAATGAGTTCATTGTCTAACCTGAATGGTGCTTGTTTCCTCCATCAAATATCCTGTGAATTTCATTACGAATATGTTAATCTTTAGTAACTGAGCAAAACCAATGAATGGCACGATGCAATCTCTCAATCATTTAGATCAATCAGTGGTTACAATTCACGATATAAATCATTGTTTGCAATCCAAATGCTTCACTAAGAACAGAAATATTAGACCAGATGAAACATATATATAGATATTCTGACCGCTTATAGATATATACAACATAACATAACTTACGCATACTCATTGTATAGAACACATCCATATAGACAGAAAACAACATGAGATTTGTATGACTACCTTAAGCTGATCAATTCTATATTCTTCTCCTCAATTGGCATGGCAAAAATTCTTTGGTGAAGCCTAATCTGTGTTATCATTTTGGGTATTGATTGAAAATCTTGTACAACATTTACAGCATGCATTTATCCCTGTTATTATAGAACAGTATTTGCAGATGTGGTTCATGTATCAGTTGTACTATAATTGAGCAGGCTTGCTTGTTTTTGTACTTATGATCACAGAGCATCTCATGGGATATGACATTAAAAGCATAAAGCACACACTAAAAGAAATGATGATGTATTATTCTCCCCTTGATATAAACAGTTAGATAACACTTGAAATGAGGCTGTCACCTAATAAAATCTGGGGAAAAAAAATACAAACAGTACCCAACCTATGGCCGACTCCGAATTTCTATACCCAAGTTTTCAAAACTATCACAATGGTACCTAGGTTATCTAGCGCGACCCAACATTCATACACGCTGTCTATAACGGTGTTAATTGTTATGCTAGGTGGCATAATTTCAGGGATATTTTAGTCATTCCATGCCTTAATCTTAGTTTTTAATTTTTATTAGTATTTTTCTTTAACTGAAATTTTTTTATTAGTTATGTATTTACTTATAAAGGAATATCAGCCCTTCATTTCCACCCACTCTAAGATCCTACGGCTAGAAAAATAAAACCATAATTTTTGGCTTTCTAATCCATTTTCTCTTTCTTTGCCAAAAGAAATCCATTTCTCCTTCATCTTCTCTATCCCTTCTGAAACCAGAAGCCTACCTCTCTGTCATAACCACCGCCACTGCCACTGCCACCGTCATCATCAAAATCTCTTTACAGCCCCAGAAGAAAAGAAGAGGTATCCCCACAGATCCATTCATAATTCTATTGGAAATTTTATCTTGATTAATTAATCAACTAGGCATAAGAAGAACTGAACAAATTTTGGTGGTCAAATACTAGATCAATATACAACAAGTCGGGAAGAGAGAGAGAGAGAGAGAGAGAGAGAGAGAGAGAGAGAGAGAGAGAGAGAGAGAGAGAGAGAGAGACAGAGAGAGACAGAGAGAGAGAACAAATCGGGAAGATAGAGAAAGAGAACAAATCGGGAAGATAGAGAAAGAGAGGCAGAGATACAGAGAGAGGAAGAGAGCAAAGGGACTCAAGAATAGGGCTGGATAAGCCTAGTTTTCACTGTATGGCCTGCACAATTGACTTCAGCTGCCTAGACGAAGACTTCGGTGGCAAAACCTACGAGCGCAGGCGGAACCTCGAAGTCGCCGCCGACTACGAAGATGCCGCCATGAAAATCGACGCCGCCTACCCACCTCCGGTGAAGCGATCTGCGGTGTCCTCCTCGGACAAACCAGTCTTCGGCCGGCCGAGCTACGACGTCGTGATCGCCGGGAAGGTCTCCGGGCGGAAGTGGAAGCAGCCGCGGAAGCAGAGGTCGTCGGCGGTTCAGGTGAGCCGGAAGGGGACGACGTTCGAGGAGAGGGAGAAGAACAAGTCGGTGAAGAAGGCGTACAAGGAGAGAATGGCGGAGCCGAAGGGGGAGATTAAGAGGAACAAGGAGGAGAAGAGGAGGAAGAGGGAGGAGAGGGAGAAGAAGAAGAAGGAGAATATTCTCAAGACTGGGAGCAAGCTGCAGATTATTTCCAAAAAAAGGGTTGGGGTAAGTAAATGACGCAAATACCCGTCAAATACACACGGGTTAACGCCGTCCATGACGGCAGGTACATATGTTGGGTCGGGCGAGATATTTGGGGTACCATTGTGATAGTTTTGGAAACTTGGGTACAGAAATTCGAAGTCGGCCATAGGTTGGGTACTGTTTGTATTTTTTTCCCTAAAATCTGACTAACCTCAAATGTTTGGGAGATACTAATGCACAGCTAGCCGCTAAAAAGGCTTTTTAGCAATACTCCAAACCCTTTCGCATAGTATGATTAGTACTCCTAATTCAATTCCTTTTATTTGTCTAAAACGTTATGACAGCACCAAATTGATCATGTTGTCATTTTCTTAGACCTCCCAAAGCTAATCCCAACGGCACTTAGAAATTTCAACTGCACAGGTAACATGATAGCTTCTTCAGCAGGATTTCAAAAAGGATCCCAAGGCTGCTCCCTTTATCCCACGTTTGGTGCATTTTAGTCTTGCACACCTTGTCACTTCCGCCTTCACATTTTTAATAGTTTCATCTTTATAGAACACTTGTGGTGCCCAGTTCAAAATCAATAACATTTAATCTAGTAGCATACCCTTTAACAGCAATCAGGTAAGCGGGAAATATCAATCACTTTCTTGAGTATTGAGTTATTGACCCTAAACCATTATTCTCAAACCAAATCTGGACATATTGATCCATTTTTTGCTTTCAAATAAAACATTGAAACGGAAATAGACTTCCAAGGTCAAAAGATACAGAATCAAATAAGTAACTTAGTTCAAAAGGATCCACTTTACATTTCGAAGAAAACAATGAAGCATATCCAATAGACTTTAAAGTTCAAAACGGATGCAAAATTATATCAGGCATGCAGATCTGAAAATATTATAGTTACATGTCATATTTGATTGATATTGAACTGAAATATACATTGTAATGAAGTAACTAACATAAATAACAATGTGGTTAAGATCATAATTCAATGTCAGTGGTTAGAATGAGTATAAGATTGAGTGGGAACACATACCCAGCCCCATAAAGTGCAGCATCATCATACAGGACGTCCCTTATAACTGGCATCGAACCTCTAAACAATTATGTAGAATTCTGAAAGCGCTGAATTGTGGTCTAGGAGAATGATTAAAACCATACCTGCGAAAAGAACAATTGGGACAAATGCAAATGATCATCATCACAAAATTAACCAAAAAGACAATTTGAATGAAAACCCATCATATACAGAAAAGAATTTGAAAAAAAGAATTAATTTACCTTGACGATTGATTGATTTTGAGATGAGGATTTCTTTTTCACAGCCTTCGGTGCCCTTGATTTGCATAACGCAGTTTCATGTTCTTTTCTCTCAGTAATGAGGACCCTGACGTGAAAATGAAATACGAATTCAATTCAATCACCTAAAACCCAAATTCGTTTCTAACTAAACACATAAAAGACTCAAACCGAAAAGTAAAGTTATCAATCTGTCCCTCTCTCTTTCTGTGGAGGAAAGAAGCAGAACCAAAAACGAATATTGCTTACCAGAGAAATGACATTATGGGCGACGCCAGCTAAAGCATATTCCTTTCGTCCTCTTTCTCTACAATTAGAGATGTTTGATCGAACCCAGAAACCCTAGAAATAGTCGATTTGGGGAGAGTTAATTTTCTTTGGTCCGATAAGATATGATTGATAGATTTGAAAAAGGTTTTGAGATGACATCAATTCTGGTGTAAAGATTGGTTTTGGGAGGCACAGGCGAGGAGAGCGCAAAAGCGGGAAAGAAAAGGGAGCTGTGGCTGATTGTGGCATTTTATACCTAGGGGAATGGCAAACTGTAATTAGAAAGAAAAAAGAGGACAGAAGTGTAATTTAATACACAAAACCGTTTTGTAACAGCAGCAGGTTATTAATTAAGCAAATAGTGCTTATGGTTAAATTTTCAAAAATCCTGCACTTGCCCTTGATTTATTAAGGCCCTAACAATAACTAATTTCATATATAAAGGATAAAATCGTAATTTAAAAAATAAAGGAATGAACATGGGAGTTGTTCTTCCCTAAATGTGGGAGAATTTCTCTCAAACTGCTTTTGCAGTTCCTTTTTTTTTTTTTGAGGTATTAAAATATCGAAAATTCTTCCACCCACCCAGGTGGGTGGTCTGTGGTCACCCGGCCCATGTGCTGTCAAGGGATCTGGCGCTCCTTATGCGACTAGCCAATGTACGCCATTAGATCAGTCGTTAGTTAATAGACGGAGATACGATCATGGTTTCAAAGAGTGTTGGCCAAAAAACTCTTCAATCAATGAAGTAAAAAACGAATGGATGGGTAAATGAACCACACAATTAAATCGTCTCTATTTCTTTTTCCTTGCTTTTCATCCTCTTCGTATTTTGGGTGAATCGTGAGCAGCGAGAGCTTCGGAAAAATCCAAGAGAGAGCCGCCTGCAAGGTGAAGTGTCTGAGGCCAACCAATGCAGTGATCCTCCTCCACGGCCGCAAGGCCTTCATCATCGAGGTCGTCGACTACACTGCCTCATCGCCGGAATCAAGAAGTAGCCGAACAAGAAACATATCGTGTTTGATTTAGAATATATGGGTTTAGGAACTATATTTCGATCGTGTTAATTGATGAGGAAGTCGGCATATAATCACCGTTGCCGCCTGCAAACCTACCCAAAAATTTCTTGCGCAGCCAAGCAATTTAGCGTTTCAAACTTTCAATCATCAATTGGATTAGATTCAACTGTTTCGAATTTGTCTGCACCTAATTAGATGAGATTGACCTGGAAGTTATAGTTTTTCAACCTCCTTTTTCAGTCATAATCCCAAGGTCTTTTGTTGTTGTTTGATTACTTAGCACTGGACAATGGTATTCTGTTTGATGTGAATTTATATGGCGTGGAAAAATGGAAATCCAGTCGTAATTGCTTGGTGCTCTAGAATTTAAATCTCTTTTTTCTTTGGTATTAATAAGCCTTCTCCAAAACCAGATTCAACTCGAATGACAACGATTTTTGGTTTTGATTTGGAGGGAGAAAATGAGAAGAGTTTTATTTGGGTTTGAGAATGAGGAGCTCCAGAGAGGGGAACAGAGACAAAGCAAGAGGAAATAAATGTTGAGGAAAATAAATAACTGATGTTTCAATTCATTTCGATTGCTTTATCTATGAAAAGTAAGGAAATAGAAGAAAGTGTGGCCGTTACCGGAGCACAAGAGCACCGCCAATGGTGACCGAGTCGCCGGAAAATTGAATGAGGGACATACAGTCGGGTCACAGTCGTTGCTCCATGGGTCAAGAGAACGGGTCGGGAGACTTCTTGACTCTTCTACCTGAATTGGGTATAGACATATTATATTTTGATCAACGGCTCAGACGATTAACGGAAACATAAATCCTAACAGAACTTGTCTACACGCGCTGTTAAAGATCCCAGGTGAGCACCCACTTGGGTGGGTGGAAGAAGCTTCGTTAAAATATAAGAACAAAAATTATCAACAAAAAAACAAACTCCAACAATATTTTTCCACACACAAAAATAGAACAAAAGATGAAGTAAAATACAAAAGCCAATTGATAAAGAGAATAGTATAAATGTATAATTGGGTATATAACATATACAATAAATAATACCACACGGAAATTTGTTTACGAGTTTCGTCCAGTTGATATTGACAATTGACATACTAAACAAGAGGTTGCTATTACTCAATCCTAGGTAATCTCGCTCCTTAACAAGTCTTACGTGACCCCAACAGAAACCAGCCCCTATCGAGTCATGTCAAGCCCAGCCCCACAATATTAACCCTGACGCCAGTCGCGCCTGAAGCTCTAAATTTTTTTGGCAATTTCATTCAACACTGACCTCATGGTCGTCGAGAGTCCCCAACCTTGGCTTGAGATGACGTCAGTCAAACCATTTCTCTCTTTCCTCTCGATCTCAATCAAGGATCTCAATTCCTCCATAAATAGCCGATGAATGCATTTATACATGATGAAAGTCCTTAAACTTGGACCACTTTTTTCTTTTTTTCTTTTTTTGATGGAATGGAATCTCAGTACGTATCATCTTGATTTGCTTTATAAACAGGCATGGATTTTCTCTCTGCAATTGGTAGGGCCATTGTTGAACCAATTGTCAGGTACACGGTTCAACCTGTTGCACGTCAAGTGGGTTATGTTATTCACTTCAAAAGAAACCTTCAAAAACTGGAGGCTCGAGTGGAAGAATTGAGAGCTGCTAGAGAGGGGAAAAACATTGAGGTTGCTGAAACTCAAAGAAGAGGTGAAGGAATCCACCCAGATGTCCAGTTGTGGCTGACAAAAGTGGAGGAGATCACTGCAAAGACTGACCAATTCCTGAAAGATGAATGCAGCCAAGAAAATCTGAAATGCCTGCATGGGTTTCGCCCTAACCTGACCATGCTTCATCGGCTGAGCAGGAATTCTACAAAGCTGTTGCAGGAGGTTGTTGAACTACATGAAAGAAGAAGGCAACTTCCCATAGTCTCATGCGGTGTCCTCCGCGAAGAGGCGTGCATCATATCTACTGGAGATTACCAGGCCTTTGAATCAAGGAGACCAACTTTCAAGGAAATCATGGATGAACTGAAGAATCCTAATACCATCAGGATAGGGGTGTACGGAATTGGAGGCGTGGGTAAAACCACACTTGTCAAAGAAGTGTATAGGCAAGCTAAACAAGATCAGACCAAGTTATTTGATGATGTGGTTTTAGTCCTCGATGTGAAAAAGAATTTAAACCCGGAAGATCTTCAGAAGAAAATTGTTGAAAAATTGGACATGAAGATTAGTCAAAGTGATGATGAGACTATAGACGGAAGGGCGAAGCGTCTATGTGGCAGGATAAAGGACAAAAATGTTCTTGTAATTCTGGACGATGTTTGGGAACCAATTGACTTGGAGTCTGTTGGACTTCCTAGTGTAGCTACTTGTAAGATACTGCTGACATCTAGAAGTAGAAAAGCATTATCTGATATGGGTACGCATAAAGATTTCCAGCTTCACATTTTAGGAGAAGAAGAGACTTGGGTTTTATTTGAGAACAAGGCAGGCGATGTTGTTAAGGATCCCGCTATACAAACAGTAGCAAAACAAGTAGCCCAAAACTGCGGAGGTCTGCCTGTTTTGGTTGTCACAGTGGCAAGCACTTTAAAGAATAGAACCACTCTACCTCCATGGAAGGACGCTTTAACATGCCTGCAAGAAGGGTCTAACAGAGATGACGAATTGACAGAAAAGGCATACTTGGGTCTAGAGTGGAGTTACAATCAGTTGACTGATAAGCAACTTAAGCCATTGTTCTTGTTATGTGGATATGCTGTGCAGTGGAATGATATTGTTTTGGACGACTTGTTGTACTATAGCGTGGGTTTGGGTTTTTTTGAAAAGCCCTACACAGTGGAGAGAGCACGAAATGCATTGTATTCGTGGGTTGAAAAACTCAAGGACTTTTGTCTGTTGGTAGAGAGCGATGATGATAGATATGTCACAATGCATGACCTTGTACGCAATGCTGCTAACCGGATTGCATCCAGAGATCCACAGATCTTAGCATTAGTGAAAGATGAAGATGAGGGTGGTTTGAAAGAATGGCCAGATAGAAGTTTCTTAGAGAAGTGCACAACCATCTCTTTGCCTTGTAACGGCAATTTTCCAAGCCTTCCGCAAGTTATGCAATGCCCAGCTCTAAGAATGTTTCTGTTGGAGGGTAATTCTAAACCGCTGGCAATAGCCCCTACATTATTTAAAGAGATGAAACAACTCAATGTTTTGAGTTGGATAAACATGGGCATAGGGTCTCTTCCTCAATCTCTTGGGCTCCTAGAGAATCTTCGGACACTTTGTTTACTATATTGCACATTGGACGAGATATCTATTGTTGGGCAGCTAAGAAACTTAGAAATTCTAAGCTTTGAAGGTTCTGATTTTGTACATCTGCCCCAAGAAATAGGGCAACTGGCTCATCTACGGTTGTTGGATCTATCCGGCTGCTGTAGACTTGAAGTGATATCACCTGGTGTTATATCAAGCTTGACAAGCCTGGAATGCTTGACAATGAAAAAAAGCTTTGACAATTGGGTGATTGAAGGTGAAAGAAACAATGCTAGCCTTTCAGAGCTGGAGCATTTGTCTCATTTAACTGCATTAGTAATACATGTTCCCGATGCAAATCTTCTTCCAGCTAACTTTTTCTTCCTTAAGCTAGAAAGATTCCAAATCATGATTGGTAAAACATGGGCGTGGGACGAGGACGAGGACGAGGAGGATGAGGATGAGGGTGAGGGTGAGGGTGAGGGTGAGGATGATGAGGATGATGAGGAGGAGGAGGAGGAGGAGGAGGAGGAGGAGGATAAGTACCCATTCCTCAACAGACTAAAACTCCAGCTCACTACAAGCATTGAGTTGAACCAAGGTCTAAGAAAGTTGCTGAGGTTATGTGATGATTTGTCCTTGTATGGGACGGACAGTGTTAATCATATTGTCCACCAATTTGATAATGAAGATTTTCAGCAACTGAAACATCTCTGTCTCCGAAACAATGTCGACTTTATTATTACCAAGAAGGTATACCCCTAGTTTTGTTGACATGATTTTCTATGAATAATTATTTTCAATCGATTACTTTCTATTATTGATTACGATACCTTATCATACATAATTACATATAGTTATTTTTTGTTTCATTTCATTAATTAGGATACCTCATCATACATATAGTTATTTTTTGTTTCATTTCATTAAGAGAAATTTTAAATACACACCCCTAATCACTTAATACACATCCCTATTATTTTATATTTTAAATTATATTTTGTAGGTAGGTTAAATGACCAAAACAGATATCTATGCATTAGAAGAAGAAAAAATAGTCATATTTTCCTTATATTATTCTATTTATGTATAAATAGTTAGATAAACTCAACAAATTTCTATACATGACCTCCCAATTTAATACAAGAATAAAGTTAGATACTATCTAGTTTAATTTCCTAATGACAACTTTTTAGTTCCGCCACTATGGAGAAACTACTGGTATAGTTTTGGTTTAATGTTCAACTCATAATTTTATACTTGATTAACATGGTGTTTGGTGGATGAGAGCTCAAATAACACAAAACCTATTTATATGCATCTATTTAAAGGGAACAATAATAAATCTTTATGGATTTCTCAATAACTAACACAAGTAATCAATATGGTCATTTACAAAACGTCAATATACTAGAATCTACTAATCATATTAAATAGTAACCTTAATATAGTCAAAAAGTTGGATATTTCATGATTTTTGAGATTAAGGGTATTTTAGGTACTTTGGGTTGTGTATTTAGTAAAATATTTGAATGAGAAATTAAATTGGTGGTGTATTAAGTATGGAGTGTGTATTAAGTAATTAGGGGTGTGTATTTAAAACTTAATTAGGATACCTCATCATACATATAGTTATTTTTTGTTTCAGTTCATTAATTTGGATACCTTATCATATAAATATACTTCCAATATTTGTGAATGTTGATATTTGTGATTGATGAAATTATCAAATTGTTTTGATTATGTATTATAGGTTATGTTGCGGAACTTAAAGACTTTGGTGGTACATGAATGTGATAATATAAGATTCTTGTTCACCTTTTCTGTGGCTAAGAGTCTTGTACAACTCAAATGTTTAGAGATTTCTTCATGTAAACTGTTGAAAGAGATTGTATCATCGACAACAGAATGCGGTCGTGAAGAAAGTATGGGTAACATGTTTCCCAATCTGGAAGTTTTGAATCTAAAGGGACTCGAAAAGCTGGCTAGATTTTGCACGGGAAGTTATGTTGAATTTCCGTCCTTGAAAGAATTGGAAGTAGATGATTGTCCTGAACTACGGGCTTTCATTTGTGAGAATGTTGAGACGAGTACGAGCAGTACTCAAGGTATTATAATCGACGAAGAAACTGATGAGAGAGACTCGAAACAGGAAAAGGACCTTGATGTTAACAGGGAGACACTTGCACAATCCATCCTCTTTGACGAAAAGGTAACTTAGAATACACTGCATGCATTCGCGCCCCAACCCACCCCCACACCAACCCCCCCTCCCTCCTTCCTAATGTGTGGAAATGAATACAAGTTTATGGATTGTATACATTATACATATGCAGGTAGGATTTCCTCGCTTGGAGAGTTTGGTAATCAATGGGGTCCTGGAGTTGAAGACAATATGGCACTGCCAACAGGCTCAAGACTCTTTCGACACTCAAGAACGTTAAAGTTTCCAACTGCTACGCATTAATCAATGTCATTACGCCTGCTGTCATGGGAAGACTGAAGAGTCTAGAGTCATCAGCGATAGCATTCCGGAATCTAACAAGTTTGGCAGTAATGAATTGTGAGAGGTTGAATTACCTAATAACATTTCCGGTGGCTAAAAGCTTAACGCAACTCACAAAACTGAAAGTGGAGAAATGTAAAAGAATCGTAGTTATAGTGGAAAGCAACGTCGGAGATGATGATGAAGCAGAAAATGAGATTACTTTCAGTTTGTTGCAAGATTTGGATTTTTCTGATCTACCAAGTCTACAAGGCTTCTGCTCCTCCAGAAATTGTGCAGTTAAATTCCCATCCTTGGTGACTTTGAGGACTAACCAAGTGCCGGAATTGAAGCAAATCTCCGATGCATGGCATGGGGTCCTCCTGGCCAGATGACCCAACCTCACCATGAACTGTTGCAGTTGCTGAGCTGCACCTGCATAGATATGCATGCACGCAATACCGGCATGTTTGATCGGCTGCAAGATTGTGCCACTGCATGCATGTGTTATGTTCACCAACGGTTGTGAATTTGCAATTTCTACAGGCAGTGATGCATTCTTTTTATCTTTAATCTATGTATGTGTAATTTGGTTTGCTTAGAGACTTGTAATTAATAAGAATGTGATTTTCTTTTTGATTTACTGACAAACCACAAGTGTGATTCAAGCGACTTGTAAAGCGTGAATTTTTTTAGCTCTGCTCTCCTTGAGTGTCCTTAATTCTTGTTTTTGCTTTGTTCAGCTGTTTTCCCAGGAGTCTTTACTTTTGGCGTTGGTCAGACTGTCTGAGGTAACCTATAGTTCTACTGTCCTTGTTGCCATACATTGTTTCATTATTATTTCCATAGTTAGTACTTCGTACTAAGGAGATGATTTACTTGGATTGCATTTTGTTCATTACAACTCTGTTTTAGGAAAAAGCCCGCTTTTCATTTTCTCGTGCAAATCAAAACATTATGAACTGATCATTTTCAATTTATTTGCGCATTCTCAAGTCTCAACCATACAATTTCCATTTTTCGTGATCTGGAATAAATACCAACATGACCTCTGTTTTGGCACCAACATACATACAAAAGAGTTCGTGCAGATGAATCAAAAACACAACTTTTTATTATTTGAGTAGACAAATCCCTCTTCAATCCAAAGAAAATCCCTGTAGCTTCTCAACAATGACGAGCAGTTTCAGAAGAGGTACTCAGATTATTCTGGAACAGGCTTCCCTTTTTCTCTTAGTTTAGCCACGGATTCCTTCATGGCTTCCTTTCTCTTTTTGCTAGCCAACACTTTTGCAAGAGCACCGCTCACATTGGGATCCTTCTTCTCCTTTTTCTCGTCATCCGGAGGCGGGGGCGGCCTTCTGGCGGCTGCATTGGCACTCCGGTCACCCACAATAACGCTCAGAGCAGCACCAGCCAAACCCAAGCCCGCAGCCCTGCACCACCACATCAACCGCTCTATTGGCTACATATCTAATACCGTTATATAATGCGTCACATGGAGTTATATTCATAAATGCACACACAGACACACTAACCTGCGGTGAACAAGTTTGTTAGGACCATCTGAAACTTGATGGCCAGTCGTGACTTTGAGAGACGACGGAAAATGTGTCTTGCTCTTGGTCCTTGCTGAGATTGGCGTTGTTGCAGTAGCCGGCGGCGAGGCTAGAGAATGAGCCATGGCTTCTTTATCTTTCTCACTTCGGTCGGGAAATATCTTTAGGGAACGGTTTCAAGCCTATGGAGCTTTAGATGTAACTGGAAATAGAAAGCTATTGGCTGGAACTAGATAAGGTTTCCTTAGTTGTGGACCACCCTTGCTCATCTCCTATTTACCGCCTTTCATTCTCATACATTTTGATCGATTTTTAATGCCTTCTCGAATATCGACATTTCCTCTAGTAAAACCGAAAAAAAGCATCAGAAATTGGGTTCGCTTGGGATCAAATTGGGCACCGGCATATTCCACTAGTGTTGGCCAAAAGTGTATATATTCAAGCATCATTTTAGCATAATTCGTTTCTATCACATCAAAAGAAAAGCCACATTCCAACCCACAGTACCGAGTCTCCCAGCTGTGAAACCATAAGACGAGAAACAAACTAAAACAGCAATATCGGTATTTGTCCGGGGGAAAATCAACATATTGTCAGTGGCAAAGGAGCCCCGCCTAAACAGTTGGCCTTCAAAGCAAGACCGTTCCCCAGTAAGACTACAGAGCAAAAACTAAAGAACTAGATGGGACCCCTTTTCTAATTGGCAAAAAACTTCAAACACTGGTATACTGAAGACGAGACAAGATAAGATAATAGATTAATTAACAGCCGTCAAAACTTTAGTCGCATTTCTAGCTTCCATCACCAAACAAGAAAAACACCCAATAGAGTAATCCATGTTCTAGTGAAGAAAATTAAAAAGGTGTCCTAGGTGGATATTATAACTCAAATCGCGCATTGCATGCTTTAGGGTAGACAAGCTACAGGAAGTAAATCTCTTGATCACTCATCGTCATCGTCATCAGCATGGGCGGCTGAGTTGAAGGCATTCAGTCTCTCAATCAATTTGTTCTTCCTTTCCTCGTAGGTAAGCTTCTTGAGATTAAACCTGTTCCAACAAGCGAAAATGAGAGCTCAAATGAGTTTCTATTGTATGGATTATACTTCACAACCGCATGAAAGGAAAGCATGAAAGTATGACATCAAAGGAAGCAAGGGCAGGAGCAAATTTCAACAATCATATAACTTGTACTATCATATGCATGTATATATACAAATTGGAACAGGTGATATACAGAATCAGGACAGAAACAACTGTGTGATTCAACTCAAGGAAGCATGCATGCAATTACCTCTTGTAACACAGAATATTCACAACTGGGACTAAAACAAGTGATTCAACTTTTACCTCTTGTGTTCCGAGCGTTGAGGCTTTTCAGATTTCTTCATTGTAGGGTCGGCCCTGATGGCTGCATGCACTTTCTTGTAAATCTCTTCAATGTTATCTGCTCCTATTCCTTTCTTAATGTATTCACTGAAATGGCTCTGATACTTTTCTGGTTCATCCTCCATCAAAGTCTAGAACACAGATAATCAAGAATATCAGAAAACAAGAATCAACGCTTATTAGTCAAACAAAAGAAGCAAGCATGGAATAGCAATTTGATTCTTACCCTCATGTATGCAGCAACATGGCCACCATAGATATACTTGCGATGGACCTCAGCATCAAGCTGCTTGTTGTCCTTGGAGAAACCAGCAAACCTCTTATCACTGTGTGGAATATCCAAACCACCGTCCAAAGCTCCCTGTAATCAATATTAAAGCCAAGATGATAAAACACAAATCAGTACTCAGAAAGTGAGTGCGTGCAGAGCAAAGCGATATACAAGACCAATTTCTCTTGACTAAGCAAAACATTATTAGTTAACATAACAAAGAGGCTACTGAAACGAAGAGCACAAAGTTGACAATTATAACATGCGAAACTCAAGAACAGGCTAAAAATTGACACATCATTTGACCACCAAATGAAAAGCCTACATACATCTATCAGTTTAATATTTCACTGTGTGCGCGAATATATACACTCTGGAGAAAAGCACCATAAAGAAATAAGCTACGATACCTTCAGGGCACCAAACACACGATTTCCAGTAGTTGTCCTAATTAAGCCAACATCAAGAAGAGCACGGAAAGGCCTTCTGCTCTCAGTTGGCTCAACAGAGAAATCCTCACCAGTAGCCTGCATACCAGAAATTTTTTAGAATAGTAAGCAACCAGAAGAAGTATATGAAGCAAAAGTTGTTGAGTACAAGGCAGTAGAGAAAGAGACAAAACACTTCAAACTACCTCAACATTGCCCTCATACTCAGCATCCATCTCAAGTGTCTTCAAGACACGGCGAGCCAAGAGAAGCCCAGTGCAGTAAGCTGATCATAAATAGAATGTCACTACCCTGAAGATAAACTCATGCACAAATGCAGATAGAGAAAGAAAACATAAAAATAATGATGCGAATACCTGCAGCATAGTTTGTGAGACCAACTTCAAGCCCAAAGTGTGGCAGCTCATGAGCATAGGCTGATGCAAGGACCAAATCGCCAGCAATGCTGGCAGATACGATCTGAGCAACAATATCCTTGTTTGTCTAACAACTAGGTTAAGGTCAAAACAATGATAATAATCTCAACAGAAAAAGATGGAACAAATGATCCTTTCCACCCCAGCCAAACAAACAATTCTATCACCATTTTCAAATTCCGACCGAACTAAAAGAAATGAAAAAAAAGTACAAAAGCACCATTCTTAGGATACAAATCTCACAACAAACCGGTACTTGGGCGTGTTGTATTTGTTCTTGTCTTGATTGATGAGCCTGATTCTTGCCCGGTAGTCAGTCTTACCCTCTGCGAACAATAATCAATAACTCATATAGATGTAATATGACACTAATCGGAAATGCCAATCCACTATGAAATACAAAATGAATCGAATACCTCGCCTTCTCTTGTACTTGACTTGGAACCTCTTGAAGTAGGCCTTGGACTTGTGAGCCTTGGCAAAAGCCTGTAATACACAATTAAAACAAACTCACCTTATAATTCAAGTTCAAATTAGCAGAATCGCACACAATTTTGCAAGCACATTATTCTACAATGCACATTAACGAGGCAAATCAAAACAAACAGCACCAAATAAAATCGATGCCCATTCTAAAACCCCTACACAAATATATGATATAAACTGAAAATTGAAAACAGAACCAGAATTCTAACACACCACAAGAGATTAAACTGTTGCTATTGCTTTAGATTGAGATTAACAGTCTTAGAGAGAACAGAAAAAAAAAAAAAAAAAAAAAAAAGCCCAAAATCTATGCTATGAACGATTATGGGAGTGGAAAAACAAAAAAAAATTGAAAATTAATTACGAAATGAAGAATTAAGAGGAAGGAGAAGGAGACTGACCATTGCAGAAGATCGGCAGCTGAGAGCAACAGAGGGAGTGGGCTAGGGTTCACAAAAAAGAGACGATGGGGGCTTTATATAGCTAGCGTGCTTAGGGGTACCAACGATCAACGGCTGTGATGATGCGTGTACTAGGGGTTTTGTGGTTTGTTCGACGGCTCTGATTAAAGTGTGGTTTGATTGGGTTTTCTGGTGTCACGGGAAATACCCTGTATATTTTAATCATTTTGCTTCAGTAATATTTTCCTTTTCTCTCACTTGCCTTTTTTTCTGTTTTTCATTTTTGGTACAAATTTTACTTGTTTCTCACCAACACACTATCACGATATCACCCTAATATTGAGGCAACAATGTCTCAACGACTCGAACTCAATACAAAATGTTTTAATTCGACATGAAAAGTAAAGTCCGATTAAAATTTGTAGGTAAAAATTAAAAATTTTAATTGATAATATATCGTGCAACCATTGTGTGAGGGATGCAAAAATAAATTTTTTTTTTTAAACGTACTTGTATGCTTTGTTCGTAAAATTTAACTTGTCAATATTTTAATCATGTGAAATTATAAAAATTATGTGTTGTTGTGTGAACCGGTGAAAATTTTAATATGTGAAACTAAATTTTAATGCAGATAGATGATAGATCTCAACTCGTAATTGTATTGTGTTGTATGGTGTGTGTGTTTTTTTTTTTCTCACCCAATAGAAAAAATTCAAAGTTAATTAAAAAAAAAAAAACTCAATTGCCAGGTGAAATTGCTGATGGCCCGACTCAATTGCAAGGTGAAATTGCCAATGGCCTGACTTGGCTACAAGAGTTTGAATATAAACTTTTGGTGCTGGGCTGGGCTTTGCTGGAAGCCTGGAAAGCTAGATCGCCATTTGCTTAATGGTACGTCGTTTGCCTTCCTTTTTTTTGGGCCAAGAAAAGTTTGAGAAGGCTATTCTCCTACGCTGTTGACTTAAATCAACAATGGCGACGCCGGTTCAAAAGTGGAGGCTGACACTGACTAACTAGTAAGTAGCATGGACCCAAATAACCAGACGTAACCCACAGAGCTAAATAGGTATACCAAGCAAGAGTGACAATATCGAGCTGAGAGGATAATTAGTTAACTCGATCAATAAGATCAATCATGGGTAGTATTACTAACACAGATGCCAAGATTCCAGTCATAGATTTCTCGGGCGACGACTTAAAGCCCGGAACAAGTTCATGGCTCGAAGCCTGCAACAAAGTCTGCAGCGCACTAGAAGACTATGGCTGCTTTGTAGCAACCCTGTCCGATGCAGACTGTTTAGAGCTTCACAACACCATCTTTGGTAGCTTGGACGACTTGTTTGGTTTCGCCAAAGAGATCAAGCTCCACAACACTTATGAGAAGCCTTTCCGTGGTTACCATTCACCTAACTCTGTTCATGAAGGCTTGGGGATCGATGATCCTACAAACCCTGAGGCTACTCATAAGTTCACCAAACTCTTCTGGCCCCATGGCAATCATCATTTCTGGTCAGTACACTAATTTCACCTCTGAAGTCTTTTTTGTTGGATTGTCTATCTGAATTATTGCTATGATGATGATAATAGATGCAACATACCTTCTACTGCTCTATATGTATATTTTATCAAATCGAAATAGAACGTTTTCGAAAACGTGCTTCTAGCTATGACTTTAGAGGGCCGATTTACATAGTTTTGTCATGAGTGGCAGCCATGGCACACATAATTTTGGCATCTCTGTTATTTAATGAAAAAAAGAATTGCTAGGTCATCATGAGTGTTGTTCATTCAATATCGAATTAAGGAAACCGAGACTGTAATACCAAAACCCCGAGCCTAGGTCATCATGCATGTTGCCGTAGAATATCATTCAAATTACAGTATGTAGTTCAAATTCATATCTTACTAATTTGTTTGTTGGTTTATTTTGTTAGTGAGACTGCAAATTCATATGCCAAGCTGGTGACGGGGCTAGACCAGACTGTGACAAGAATGATATTTGAGCACTATGGGGTGGAGAAGTACTGTGAGTCTCATATTGGATCAACTGATTATGTTCTTAGACTCCACAAATACAATGCAGCAGACAAGGAGAAAACGCACAAGGCTCTTCCGGAGCACACAGACTTGAACCTCACTACCATCATTCATCAAAACCATGTGAATGGCTTGGAGGTCAAGACAAAGCATGGTGATCAATGGATTGGCTTTGATGCCTCCCCTAACTCTTTTATATTCATGACTGGGGACGGGTTTCAGGTATGGAGCAATGACAGAATTCAACCTTGTCTGCATAGAGTGACAATGACCGAAAATGCAGTGAGATACTCGGTTCTACTCTCTACATTCCACAATGGGATCATAACTGTGCCCGAGGAGTTGATCGATGATGAACATCCTTTGAAATATAAGCCACTGAATCATCTTGATTACCTTGCTTCACAACTTGCTCTAACTACCAGCCGGGTTTGTGTTAAGAACTTCTGTGGTCTTTGAATATGCCGCATTGAAGATGTGTACTACTGAATTGAGTATATAAACTCCAAGATATGGAAATCTTTTTGGAATAAGAAAGGGAATTCTAATTAATTTTCTTTGGATTTTCTTTTATTTGTTTAAGTTCATTGATTTTGTTCAAATTTCCTTATCCAGTAATTTTGTTATTGTTGCTTCAAACACAAGATTTGATTTTACTTTCATTTCTTATTTTTTATATTTATAAGTTATAATATCTCAGTTGGAAGAACAAGGCAACAAGCTATGATACATGACCGTGAGCTAGAAGTGATGAACAAACAAGCTTCAGAGGAGGTATTTTTGATACTGCTCTTCTTACGGCGTTTGTCTGTAGTTACTTACCTCCAAGTACTTAATATCTTTAAGGCAGTTAGATAGAATCAATCTTGATATATTTTAGAGCTCCTCAAAGCATTTCCATTCACATGCATGTGTCTCTTTGAAATATTTTGAACAAATCAGCTATCTGATTTTAGTTTTTGAATCTCCGCGGACCAAAAGCAAAGAAACATGGACAGAAAAGAAAAGATAAAACCAAGAACAGTGTTCAAACACCAGCTGTTTGGCTCCAAAACCAGTTGGCGTACAAACTGTCTCTTTTGAGCGTGTGTGCAGGCGTGCCAGCACCGTGGGGTGCAGTCGTCGGGGGAGTCCCTTGACCTGACTTCTTCTTCAAGCGTTTGTGGACGAGGAGAGCACCAACCTCGCCACAAGGTTCTTCTCTAGCCTTCCGAGAAAGGACTTCTTGCCTTACGAATAAAGACTTTGGATGTGATCTCTTCGCGTCACCGAATCGATACTCAACGTTGTAGGCTGAGCAGAGCCATCACTGGGAAGTTTGGAGAAAGCACGGGTTTTGCTAAAGCATGACTTTAGCTTCGCTGGGTTGCGAGGGCGTTACCCTTACTTCGCTGGTTGTATCGGTGGCAGTAGTACTGGCAGTCGGCTCGCGAGGAGACTAGGACTGGAAGCACGGTCGCCGGGTTGATCTGGTGATGCTGACAATCGGCTCTTGGAGAGACTAGGACTGGCGCGCGGTCACCGGGTTTCAACGAGGTTGAAGGTTTGCTCCGAGGAGGCTTTGTAATCGCTGGGATTGATTGATTCGAGAGAGGTCCATTCTTTGTCCCTGAAACCTAGTATTTATAACTAGGGTTTCGACTGTTCCTTGCCATAGAAGGATTATTGATTGAAGTTTCCTATTCAATCTCTGCTACTTGACTCCAATAAGATTTCGTTTTCCTTATGGATTACGGAATGAGTGAAGCTGTAACCCAAACCCAAGCAAGCTTATTTTTGGGCCGCATGTATCGGCCCGCTATGTTAAATCCACTAAAGGATCTTGCCAAAATTACTTTTGGGCTCAAACACCAGCATCAATTTGTGAAACAATACCAACGTTTGAACCAATCCCTAAATCTGATCATCAGCTGAACCAAATCAACTGTTGAACCCGGTAAGCTCCTCGTAGTCGTGTGAAAGATGTAACATATATCATCATCAGTGTCTTGCATATTAAGTTCATGTACTAATGTTTTCAAGGTCCAACTGAAGCATCTAGTAGTGGAAGAAGAGCCTCTAATATATTATACCAGTGCCAGAGGAGTTGATCAATGACGAAATCATCTTGCATCACAACTCGCTCAAACTACCAGCAGTGTTTCTGTGTTTGTGTCAAAAACTTCTGTAGTCTCTAAATATCATCCTTTTCCTTCCCAATAAAAAAATATCATCCTTTCAAATGGCTATTTCCTTGCCGTTGGTAACTTGGTATCATGGTATGTGGCTATGTGCTTAAATTGTCAACTTAAGGAGTCAATAATTTATTGACTTCTTTTTTAACAGAGGTCGATTTGCAAGACTAGTAGCGACTAGCGATCATGCATATTCTAGATTCCTAGTATATAGCCCATGCATTTTGACGACTTGTATGTTTCAAGTGAATCATACACACAATGCAAAGATAAAGAACAATCGTGATGAACGTAGCTTGCAACCCAATGAACCAATCACATTTTGCTCTAAGGCCAACTGGTGCGGACCTCAAGATGCTCGTCTTTAAATTGAACGCAAAAGAAGATTCTGAACTCCAGATAATCACACTTGCACAAAGTGACAAAACAGACATTTCTGATTTCCTATTACTAATGATGTATTACTACATCAAAGAATGATAATATTACAACAACCGAAAAATATGAATGAAAATACACTACCCACAAAACCGATCAAAATCAATAACCCACGACCCAAAACCCTGTTCTTTCCTCCGTGTGTAAGTGAACCATAATCCAATTCAAACTGCTGAAAGGCTCGCCCATTTTCCAAGTTCGTAGGGATCATCATAGTAATACAACTTAATTCTATTGGCTAATGACAATCCGGCTGCTACTGGTAGACCTCTGGAACCTGGATCATCCTGTTCTGTTGGATCATCTGCAAATGCTGTAACATCTCCAAGAAGTTTAAATGTAATTCTGCGGGTTTGTATCTTTCTAGGGAAATCAAAGTACATAGCAGTTCCAGGCTTAGCCTCTGGCAACCTATATTCTGCGACGGTCACCATGTTGTTGGGTTCCTGTGATAATGTATGTTTTCAAAGTTCAGATGGAAGTTGAAATGCACCAAGTATTTTAATCAGCATAATGAAACTCACACATAACCTAATTGAGCCACCTTGAATTATCCTCACTAGGAAGCTGAGAAATAGCATATTAATAAAACAGGTCTAGTAAGTACCTGGAAAATAGATACTTGTATATACAGCACAGCAGGAGAGATGTGCCTGTCATCTAAAAGTGTGGCTGACACATCCCAAATGCGTGCATTTGAAGGCGGCGAATGGGTAACCAAAGGTTTTATTGCACCAAAAGCATCAAGACGAAATCCAGCAAGCAAAGGTGAAGCAGGAGATAGAAACTGTTCCAAGACTATATCATTATCCAACAACCTCTCAGCCTCAATTGGAACCTGGAAGAATAAAATATGAATATGAATAAATTTGCATGCAGTAAATAAGGAAAAAAGAATGTAGAATGAATAAAACAGATGAGTGATTTTTTTTTTTACCCTAAATCTATTTAATTGTGGATCTCTCTCCACCCAGTTTTTCATATTCATCTGATCAGAGCCTTGTGAAGATGTGCGTGCCAGATCTTTTTTCACTGGGCTTCCTACTACCAGTATCCTTTTTGCATGAAGACAGGGCTCTCTTTCAACTGCTCCTCCAAAAGAGGCACGCCGAGTTACTTCTGCAAATGGATTTTCATCAAGAGACAACAGATTCAAGTTCTCAAAATTAAGAGAACTTGAACCAGGTCGTTGAAGACGTAAGGTTACCCAAATAATGCGACACCGAACTGGATTCTTGAATGCAAACTTCACATGCCTAGGCACCTGATCTTCTCTAACCAATTTTTCTGGTCCAAAATATTCTGAGGAAGACGCGATCAGGGACTGCACATCCCATTTTCCCATGCATGACCTTTCTTCCTTGTGTATTTTATTGCTGGCCCAGATTTGCACCTGTACCAACAACAGGTTGGGACAAGTCAACCATAGAATTTACAGAAATAAAAAGTCACAAAATTAGAGATGTTATCAAATTGACAGCATTCTAGCAAAGTATGTCAACTATTATAGCATATCAAGCCACAAAAGATGACACTTGTTATTATATGGAAAGTGGAAAGTTCTGCAGGAAGAGAAAAGGTACAAAAAATGGTCAAGAACTCCGTCAGAACCAAGGACTTAAAACCAGCAATCAACCCACACTCAGACCCAGAACCCAAGGGAAAAAGAAGCAATCAGATTCAGTGCAAAACTCTGGACTAGTCTTGATCTCACTGAAGGGAACTTCCCTGAATTGCTTAGTCAAAAAGCCCGCCACAAGAAATTTGCTTCAGTCCCAAATGGGATGCCACTATTCCTTTTTCACCACTATACTCGACTAGAGGCCAGAAATGCAGAACACCATAGGATAATTGCTTTCTACATAACCCCTCTCGCTAAAATAATCTCTTTTAATAATCTCAGTCAGTAGAATAACAGAACAACCAACTTTAATCCATAAGCAAACAACCTAGTCAAAACCAAGTAAGCAAGAAACCTGACCTTTGAGTTGAATATCTATGGAAGAACAGGAAACCTACTATAAGGCATACATATCAAAGATGGCGTTACATATACCTAATTTAAAAATATAAGAGACTATATATAGAAGTAGACTTACGGTGGGAGCTTCAGCCTCGGAGTAACCACATGGACTAATAAGCAAAGAAACCCCACTGACATCAGAAAGGGTACCAAGAACAATAATGAATTCAACAGAGGTTGTACTAGGAGGAGCTTTCCAGTAAGAATGCCGTGATCCACAATCAAGAGGAGCAAGCAATGACAAGAGTGGTGCTGAATCAGTAGCCGTTTCAACCTATATTTGTAACAATAACAACAATGAATGTTACCGAATCCAGTCATTGTATTTTAACTATTAAGACAACAATTTTAAAACTCGATTATGAACCAGTTGCATATCTACTGTAACCAGCCTGAAATAAGAACATAATATGAACTGAAAGCCTGAAACAATACCGAGTGTAAGAAGCTGGCGAATGGAAACTCAGCAAGGGATTCCTCTCCGTCAAGTACTTGTCGCAGAGATTTAATGGATCTCTTTCCAGAAGACTGATTACTCTCAGAAAGACCATCTTTTAAGGAAAATCCAGTCACCTGGTTCAAGGCTTCATGCGCAGAAGCATCTGCACGGGAACTTCTCCTCATGCTTAACAAAACCCTAACGTAGTCCAATATCAAAGCATCAAGCACAATCTCATGGCAGCATCGTTTGCAAACAACACCATCAAGCACGACTGAACGATTTGTAGAGATATCAACCTGGCTACCATGGCTTGATCCCCCCTGCCTTACCACACCATTGTAATTCGTGGCCTCCCTTGAGCCATAGCCTGAAACCAGAAGGGCTCCTCTCCCAGCACAACAAACTTTACAAACTTTCCTTTGACATTGAGAACATAACAAGATCGAAGGAGAACCTCCACCTGATGATTCTGAAAAGGATTTACTTGTACGTGGATCAGTTTCAGCATGCACCTCACACATGCCCCCATAACAACACTCCCCAATTTTACTTATATTCCAAAAATCTATCACATTGTCATCAGTAGTCTCAAGACCAATAGCAGATGTAATTCTGTCTTCCAAGGACGCTTGTCCAAGAAGAGCAAGGGAGTTTGCAACTCTGCACAACCTTCCCATGTAACGTTCATCAAGTAACACATTAGGATTTATGGTAGCAGGATCAGTTCCAATTGATAATAAAGCTCTATCCCTTTCAGCAGCAGAAATATTCAGCCGGAGTCGCTCAATTTCAAGTTTCATAGCTTCCATGAAGTCTAGTTTTCTTTCCTGCAAACATAATAGGTTGTCAATAGGGTGGTCAAGCTAGCTTGAGCTATCAAAGTAAGGGCCTGTTTTGACCTTCAACGATGTTGACTGGTCAAAAAGCAGGCCAATCATTGAAATAATTAACAAACAATAACAAGTTCAAAGGTGGATAAGAAATAGTATCATACCATATGTGGTCCAGTAAGTGATTTTAATCGATCAATGTACTGCTGGGAACTGCTATCTGAAGATCTACCATCGTGTGATGAAGACAA
This sequence comes from Rosa chinensis, assembly GCF_002994745.2. NCBI lineage: Eukaryota > Viridiplantae > Streptophyta > Magnoliopsida > Rosales > Rosaceae > Rosa > Rosa chinensis. Next base: position 706,009 of record NC_037089.1, read on the forward strand.
TTTATGATCATTTTGAGCACCATGATATTCAACAACAGCTTGGTCTAAAAAATCAAGCAAGTCACCTCCCTTATCCACAGCATTTCCTATCACTGGCTGAGCAATCTGTTCTGAAAGGATGACCTCTCCAGTCAACAGGTCAACCAAATTGTCTGCGGACACACTTGGTTGCACTGGTGGTGGCACATCATTAGATGAAGCACCAGAAAATGGATTGGTATCTGAACGAGAAAAAGATGGTTTGGTTTCATTCTGAAAGTTTTTAGCCTGTTCAGGTAATCTTGCACCAGGGCCTTCTTTATTAAATACACCCTTCCAAGGAAGAGAAACTCCAAGGACTTCTATCTACAAAAAGATAAAATAATAATAAACAATAAATAATAAAATAAAATAAAAATTCACAAAAGAATATGGTCCACTTGAAGTTGCTGTAGAGCTACATCCCTTTAAAAAATACTACATCAAATTCTTGCAGACATGTGCATGTAAGAAGCTTAAGAACGAAATTGTGTACAATAATACCTTAAAATGAAAGGTCTCAGACCAAAGACTATGACGAATCAATTAATAATTATGCGAGTTTCTTTTTACCTCACCAAGAGTGATAGGGGTTCTTCCAGAGACAGCGGGATAAAATGTAAGGGCAACTACACGAGTAAGGAAGTCAAGTTCTCCTTCCAATTCTTCAAAATCATACAATAATGGAAGGGTAGATATATCTTGAGCATGAAGGCGTGCACCAGCTCCTGTTATAGCCATATCCTCTGGACTAATTGGCCCCGGTATGGGTATCACAAGGTTTGTTCCATTTACACAGTGAGGGATCGAAGCACCCTGTCACCATAATCCAATGAAAGATTAGAACTGTAGAAGAAGTTACAAAACTTTTCACCAAGTACATTAGCTTCATGTAAAAGAAACTAACAAAAACTACCAAAACCAAACTTATACATTCTTTTTCTGTTCATTATGTATGATTAATTTGATTAATCTAAAAACAGAGCAGTAATTAAAATTTCAAATTTTTGACTAGGAAGTAAAAAGATCCTCAATTCTTCATCCTGTTTATAATAAATACATGGGTCCATCAATTCTACATTACAAATTAAGTTCAAGGGGCAACTTTGAATTCAAAGTTGTAAGAGCAATGGAAGCGTGATTACAGACCTCCAAGACCAGTTTTAGCCCATCTAAACAGCGGCCCGTCCTTACATCAACTGTTGATGGATAGGTCGAGTCATCTGCGCCATGGGATACTGTGAGAAGAAGCTGACATACATGGCAAGGCTCACCTAGATAGATAAAAAGTTCAACCACATCTGCAGCTTGTGGGCAAACCTGAGAGAAAAAAACTATTTCAAGTAAGACTTGATACTAAAAAGACTTTTGTCTTGATAGACCGTGCAATGAAAACTGTAAAGAAGGGTACCCAGATTAGGTCTTTTCTTTTGAAACTCAGAAGACTGGCTTCACCATTGGAACTTGGAAACATGTTAGCAACTGGCTTAAGGAAGAAACCAGATGGTCGAGAGACTACCTGCAATTATCAGAATGTCATGCAATCTAGGATGAGAGACCTAATACAGATCAATTATATAGCAATGTATAAAAATAACTTAAACAAGAATTTTCCTATTCACTTTCAAGAAAGGTTCTGTCATATCAATGTGGGGAAAAAGCTAATCATAATACAAGCAACAGCATGAATTGCAAGAAGTAACTACATCATACATAGCCAGGATTTACATGATCTAAAAGGACTCAAGTCATTCTTGGAACAGCTCTAACAACTATAGCCAAGACTTAAATGAAATCTCCAGGGAAGGCCAACATTCTTGAAACAGAAACCAGTTCTACATTTTAAATTCAAAGCCCAGCCTGTGATAAATGGATTGTTTTCTACACAAATGAATATTCTTTGCTAACAGTTGCATAAGAGCAAATGGGCGTTCAAATATGTAGCTGATGACTCCAGACTCTCTGTAGAAAGCCCCAGAAATGAAAAGCCTCAAAGAGTCGGGCAAACTTAAATTATCGATCGACTTGCAAGTAAATCCATGACAGCTAGAAACTGTATTTGCTACTTCGTCAGATGTGCTAAGCACAAAAAGAAGTAAAGAGATATAACAGAAACCAATTAAATAGAAGAGCCAGTATCACTAAAATTGATTCTGAGAGTCCAGAATAACATACATTTAGAGGGTGAAAAGAAACTGATGGAAGATGCTTGAATAATCTCATTCCAAGGAACATTTCCAGTTGCTTTTGACGAGAGCTGTCTACAACTGCATTTTTATACCGTCTCTGCAAAGTTATTTTCATATTCTGTGCTGCAGAAAATTGTTTAAACTTTCCAGCATCTTCATTGAAAATGCTGAGGATTTGACTATGCATGGCTTTAGAGCCCGTATAAAGTGTTGCATGAATATCACCAGCGAGCAGAAAAAGATCTGCAAGCGTGGATACTGGAGATAAAATTGTTGACCTCTTGAATTCCTCAAATGACATATCAAATCTTTTCCAAGGTTTATCGGGACATGGATGCATCCATGTTGTGGTCCTAGTATTGTGATCAATGTAGTATGTTTTCCCTGTTACTGCATCCGACCTCTTCTCCCAGCCTGGTGGCAAAGGAGCTGTATATCCGGCATAATTAGTCATTGACGGATAACCAAATGCCAAATCACTGTCAAGCGATATACCAAGCCGCCTACACTGCTCCACAAAAACCTGGAGAGAGCCAAAATAACTTGCAGCATTTGTTCTATCCAAAGAATCAGCACAGTTGAAACGTATTACACCATTTTGATGGGATCTCAAGCAGAAAGCACCTTCAAAGTCATCATTGTAGATAATTTCTCCTCTGCAGTCCTTAATTCTGTCTCGTGAAGGCAAATAATCTCCTTCAGAAATGGCTATAGATACAGTGGGTGCTTTTAGATGTCTCCATAATCCTTCAATGGTTTGCTGTTCGCCTTTTAACTTTATACTTGCATGCCAGTCATAATTTATTAAAGGAATTCGCGTATAAGGAAGTTTTCCTGTGGATCTGATGTAGTTTAAAGATTCCTCAAAATGCTGTACTAAAATGGATTCCGACTTTCCTTCTCCATTTCTAAGCAAGTTGATGCATACAATTGGAACTGATGCTTTTCGATTCTGAGTCCCCCCAACAGCTACATCTAAATTCCGTGCATCATACCTCTTACTCAACCTCTGGTAGTAATCTGCACTCCCTTTATAAGGATCGCGGTCTGAAACATAGATTTCTGCTTCGGCAGCAGTGATCTTTAACTCTGCACCCCACCAGATTGGAATTGTCCCCCGCCGCCAGACATACGTGTTGAAAGGAACAGTTTGGCCAGCCCTTCTAGGGACCCATACAAGTTGCTCACACTCCACTTCGTTTCCTGTCAATTTCACATTCTTCGTAAATGAGAAATTCAGGTTAAAGCATACAACAGCTAAGATGAAAAGTTTTGACAATAACATTAATATTTGTAGTCCTATTAACTGGAAGAAAAATCAAACAAAGAAAGAAACACCTTCTGTTGAAAGAAGAAGACAAGATACAACTATGGAAAAGAAATTGACAGCAGAAACAGACAAAAAGAATCAGGAAACAAACATCAGAAAAACAAGCCTAGGAAATACATTAACCCAGGCCAAAAACAAAAAATAAAATTACACAGCAGGCTTCCTGTCTTGAGTTATAGAAGAAAGGGAATTACATAAGCAGATTACAATAATTATCACTCTAATAAAAAAATCACAAGTACATAAACAGAGTGAAAAAGTTGTTAATAGATAATTTTTACCTGTGCTATAACATGAATTTAATCCCCTAGCCAAGTATCGAGTACCAGGATGCAGCCTGCTACGACGAGCTATGAGAGCAACAACTCCTTCCAGATTCCCTGAGGATCCAAAACCTCGACATTCTGCAAAACCCTACACATTAATATCAGGTAAGAGAACAGTATGAACAGGTAAACTGCACACGTAACTATGTTGTTCCATATGCTATCTTAACCACAATCAATCTCTTCTAGTTGTAGTGTGGGTATTTTATTGTGATTGAAAATCACGGCGATAACTGTCATGAAAAGAAATTGGATGAACAGCAAACAGTATAACTAAAAGTTGGACAAGAACAATGACTCGGATGCTTTACAATAAAGGTCATGTAAGAGAAAGCAACGGTCAGATTATGAAGACACCAAGAATGAAGCAAAACCTGAAGAAGAGTGACACAATGGTGCGGAAGCCCAATGTTTTTGAAAGGCATCGAGAACCAAGCATTCCAAACGAATTCATCGTCAGGTTCACGCAAGCACATACGGCTAGGAAATGGCCGAGTGATGTCCCTTGCCTCACAAAAGTAATGCTTCCCATCAATGTCCATATCAGTCAATTCATTAACATTCTTCACTTCTCCTTTCCCCTGGGGCTGTGGATTCTGAAGCAAAATCTTGATCCATTGGCTCTCAGTCACAGTATACACAGACCCTCCGCCAGGCAGATTCGGAACAGTAGCAGTCAACTTGGTAGCCACAAGCAGCAAACCAAAGCTGCCCAAAGCAGCATAGCCCAATATTGCACGGGCATAGGTAGTGCTCCTACACAACCACTCCGAACCGTTTGTAATGTAATTCAAAGCTTCCTTTTCGGATTTAAAAACATCAAATCCTGGCTTCGCATTGTAGCGAAGTGCTCCAGTAGTAGGATCAACATATATGACCTGAGTATCAAGCCTAGACGACAAACTCGCAATCACATATACTTCACCAGTCTCCAATGTAACAACTATCACAGATGTTTGCCTCACACCTCCAACTGCAACAAAGCACAATTCGGAAAAGAAAAAAAAAATTAATATATGGAGAATTGTGAAAAGCAACTCTTCCTACTCAGGCTTGTGCTACCAGAAAACTCAGAACTCGATATCAAATTTCAAATTTGAAAGCGAGATTCGCAAATCCTGAAGTGTTTGAGCAAACAATTGCATGTAAGATTGAAGGGAGCAAACATAAATAAGCTCGTCGTAAACAACAATATATAGAAGCTGAGAGCGTATGATTCCTCTGCGAATACGTATATAGAATCGAGAGACGTTGAAAATTGAAAGGAAGGAAGATAGATCAGATTGAAGATTTTACCAGGTGATTCCATGCGATCTGTTTCGTTCGGAGATCTCGATCTGACGGAGAGAGGGAAGAAATTGATAAAGTCTTAATTGGACGCGGCCGACTCTGAAAAACTCATATCACTTCTGCTCCAGTTCTCTCCGGTCTTACGAAACTGGCATCGGAAAAAATGAAGTCGTTAGGACCAAAAACGGAAGCAAATATATCTTTTTTTTTTTTTTTTTGTCTTCTTCTTCTGAAAGAAGAAAAGTAGTAAATCTTATGTTCACATATTTTCCATGTAAATATTTTCTTCTTTTTGGAACATTGAGAACCCAATTTGTACATAGAGAGAAAGATGATAAATGTTGTGGAATATGCTTTATGACCATGCATATGCAACATTTAGTGAATATTCCATGAATGTGTATTAAACATTGGAATATGTATGAATCTAGCAAAGTAATTAATTCAGAGTAATTGTGAATGTGGATTTTTTTACAACTCCGCGTGGCAGTTTTATCTCTTAGCTTGGTTTTCATAATGGGAAGTTTTAACAAGGTAATAATGTCATTATTAATAGAGATTAGAGAATAGTGGTTGTTACAAACATACGGAAAAATAAAATAAAAAACTGATAAAAATTCAATGAAGTTACCACCTTCTTGATAGATTCGTAGTAATTGCTACTGAAAGCATTACTCTACATTTACTAACTCAGTTCTTACCTCCTTCACCACTTGGACTATCCGGTAGAATTACCACGTTGTGTTGCGGCAAGCCAAAAAAACAAAAAAAGTGAACGTAAAAATACAAAAAAGTTGGGCTAAAACCACACGTTTCTCGGGGGTTTAGAATAACAGCCAGGCCCACTAGCTTTTATTTGGGCTTTGGCCCGAGAAGAAAACAGCCCACAAAATTGTCAACACGACCCCACAACAATCCGAGAGGCAAAGAGGAGCCAAACAAAGATGAAGCTAAAATGGATTTAACAGGCCACACGAATCTCCTCATCATATCTCTATTATTATCATCCTATCATATCTATTCATTATTTCCTGGAGTGCAGACAAATTTAGAAAACCCATTTTCAGATTGCTCTGAACCTCAAAGTAAGTATGAGCTACTGAGCTAATATTCCTTCAAACACTCCCATTCTTGAGGAGAATTGGTTCAGTACCTCTTCTTTAAATTTTAATGCTTTTTCTGACTTGCATGTGTGTGTGCGTGTGTTTCAGTTGCAGAGGATGACAGTAAATGCTTGATTATTAGTTGACATTACAACAATGTTACCTGTTTGCTCTGCCACCTCAAACTGCTGCTCCTCTCATTCTCAGGTCAGGACTTACAAGCTGTAATTTAAATGCAAAGCATGGTTCTTTGGTTTTAAATTTTGAAGCCCAAATCCTGAGTTTGATCAATTTCGTTAGTAATTTATAAAATGAGACAGGGTGTCATACACTGGACAATGATCGCTTTGTTTGAGATCATGGCATTTCTGTGTGACATAACATTTGTAAGTATATATGAACATTCCAGTTTATGTTGTGGGTCTTACAGGTTTTGTTAAATGGAGGTTTGCATCCAATTTCCTCGTTCGAGGCCAGATATGTTGTGGATTATAGGGGCTTGTCAAATGCAATGCATTTCCAGAGAGACTCCGTCAAAGCACATGCTACAAAGTCTTTCTACCCTAATGTTGTGACAAGCACAGAACAGTCGGTTCCCATGGATTTTGTTAACGGGAGTTCCTGCTCTAACAAATCAGACTATCTTAATTGCAAGTATTCAGATATGTGGACTTCTTCTGGAGGAACTGGAGATAAACAGCATTCGTTGGGAAGGTTTGAACTGAAATATGTACAAAGCTCTAGCCTATTGACCACCGATGAGGGACTCGAGGAGTTTACTGACCAGTCCACTGAGAATGCCGGTACTTTATTCAGACCAGTAGAACTGGAAACCATATCAGCTACTGATTTGACACAAGGAAATTCCACCTCTGTATCGGACACCCTAGACATGAATAATGATCAATTGTCCAGCGTGAAACCTAGTATTGAGGATCTTATTGATGGGGTTAGCAAGTCTTTCAGTGCTTCAGTAGATAAGGGAGAAAGTGCTGTGAAAAGCTCACTAGATACAATCACTTCGTCAATATCATCAGTTGTTGAAAGGGTTAATGCAGCAGTGGATAATGCTGTTGGCGGAATTTCTTCAACCGTTGATCAAACAGGACAATTAAGTGGTACTAAACTGACAAACTTTTCAAGTGACTTTAAGGAAGCCACAAGTAAAGGAAGTGTGATTGCTGTTGACCTTTTGAGACGCACAATTGTTGTGGTGGAGGACTCTCTAGCAAATGGGGTTTCCTTCGCTGTTAATTCTTACCAATCTTCCAAGGCCTTTCTTCCTCCTGACATCAGTGATGCACTAAATTTGTCTGAAAAGAGAGCAGCAGAGTTTTTGGGGCCTGCCAACGCTGCTTTTCAGCAGGTATCATTGTTCTTGGGGACTGCCACTTGACAATATTTCCTAGATTTCAAAATAATCATGTAATGTGTGGATGAATGTATGTCCTTTTTGTCAAGCAAACAGCCACACTTTTGTTAGTTGTGCTTGATGTTAAATTAAGCTAGCAAGTAGTTAATCCATAAGCGGGTAATATTATATATTCAGTGATGGATAAGCTGAAGCTGAATGTATTGAAAGCAGGTTTACATTGCTATCGAGGGGTTGGAGGAAAGTCTTGGCTTGGATCCAAATGATCCAATTATTCCATTTGTTCTATTCCTTGGCACCTCTGCCACTTTATGGTATGGATATCCTTCTTTTCTTATTCCATTTGCTTTTCCTTTTTATTTATACATTAAGAAACATAAATATCCTGTTGTGTGAGAAACTTATATTTCTTACCAGATATGCTGCAGGGTCATTTATTCGGTGTGGACATACAGTGGTTATGCTGGAGATTTATCTCCTCAATCTACATTGGAGCTCTTGAAAGGGAAGGAGAAGGCTGTACTCATTGATGTCCGACCAGAGGCAAGATATGACCTTTATACTTTGTCGAGCTGATGATATCATAAATTCTTAATTCTCCCAACCTAAGCTAAGACAACCATAATTCTTTTGATTTCCAAGATAAAACTATTATATTTGTTTTTTCTGGGTCATATATAAAACTGTGATATTCAAATTCATGTGATCAAGAAAAGGAAAAATCTTCTGACCTGAGTTTAAAACATATTTATTTGTCCAAAAGGTAATATGAATATCCCTTCAAAGTTTATCCTCTCTTAAATTGCCAATAAAATTTGGTTCTGGTTTTTTTTTTTTTTGGGTGTAAAGGTTCTGAGAGAAAAAGAAGGTATTCCTGATCTAAGACGAGGAGCTCGCTATCGCTATGCCAGTGTGACTCTACCTGAGGTAAGTAATGATTTGGTGACTGAAGCTATTGTATTATATAAGTGTTCTGGTGCTTTAATAAATTAAAAGAAAAGGGGAAAAGAAAAAAAACAGTATCTGTGTTGCTATGTAATGATTCGGTGTTATGTCAAAAGTTCAAAATTTGAATGATGTGCTACTAAAGCTTAGCTACACACACTTCCTGCATTTTTGAGTTAAAAATATTCAATCAACTTTCAGGTTGATGCCTCAGTAGCAAAGTTGTTGAAGAATGGAAGAGATCTTGATGACACCTTAACTGCTGCTGTTGTTCGGAACTTGAAGATTGTTCAGGTATGTAGTTTTCAGTCTATTTTATATTCAATGAATGAATGTGTTCTTAAGGTAAGCTTTCTCATAAATTCAGCCACATCCAACAACTAGATCTGATGCCCAAAACTAAGGAAAATTATAATTATTCATTATTCTTCAGGTTCCTATATCATGCACTACCTTCTAATTTCTCCCAGATTAGTATCTTGCTTGAGTAATGAATAATGATGTTTATTTGTTTTCTACTTTGTGTAGGACAGGTCCAAGGTCATAATTATGGATGCTGATGGTACTCGTTCCAAAGCAATTGCAAGATCCTTGAGAAAGCTGGGGCTTAAGGCAAGTTTATGTTCTTTTCTGCAAGATAACAAATTGACTGGTCTTATGAAAATAGCTATGCCGTATTTTCAACCACATGCTCAGTGAATTCTTAGGTAGTGATACTAATAATCTGGTGGTGTTTTAAATAATTGACAGAGGCCGTACTTGCTTCAAGGTGGCTTTCGATCTTGGGTGAAAGATGGTCTTCGAATTAAAGAACTCAAACCTGAGACAACACTTACCATACTCAATGAGGTAGTTATCCCTTTGGGTGCTGCTTGTTCTTCTAATTTCATGTATTAGAAGGTGGCAATATTCTATTTGGTGAATTTGTATGGGTGAATTGTAATACCTTGACAACAACCAATGTGATTTCTTGCTTATTTAACAACATTGGTTGCAGTAACCATTTTCCAAAAAACTGGAATAGGAAATTACTTTAATATTGTAATAAAAAGGAAAGGTTTTAGTATTATAAAGTGCAAAAGAACAAATTTTGGACTCTGTTAAGAAAAAAAAGAAAGAAAGATTAGAAGTGAATGAGATAGGTTATATAATTTACTTCTTTTTTAAAATTATCTCTGATGTGGACTTCTTGTCCGCAGTTATTGTATCAGTTTTAGGATGATCAATAAAATACCTTTTTGTTAAGGATATACATGCATTCCACACAAAGTTGGCTCATGTCTTGGTGTAATTAATATTTGACCTTTTTATTCTCTGGTAAATGGTAATATCATTTTTAGATTTTCATTTCATATAATCACAAGCATTGTATCATTTCAGGATGCTGAGGCTATTCTGGAGGAAATCAGTCCTTCTCCACTTCAAGTTCTTGGGTATGGTGTGGTAAGACAAATTGCTTTCTGATATCTTAATTATAATCTCTGCCATAGTTAACATCAATTTGGTTTTGTTATGTCCTTGACACAAGATATTCTCGAAATATTGATAACACATTGGAAATGGATTGCTCATGATGACTATTAATCATTTTTTGTGAACATGCATCTGAGTTTCACATTGAAAACCTCGTTCCAAGTGTCCGTTCATGATCTAAAGTCAGGTTTCCAAGAGGCTTGTAGTTAATTTACCTCTTGTTCCATATGCCATGTACAAAGACAATTTATTCTATCCTATGCAGTACCATGCATTCTTTACTAATATTTCAACTAACTTCTGTACAGGGTTTGATTGCGGGAGTGTATGCACTACTAGGTGTGTATATTCTCCTTATTTATTTATTTGCATATTTTCGAAAGCGAACTTTCATTTGTAAGAACGTGAGATATACCAATATATCAGATGCACTTTCATTTGTGAACTTTCATTCATAAATTATATTTTATGGTTCTTGTGTTTGGGTGTGATTTCACTCAAGTCTATAATACTGTTTAAGATCTTTCTATGGAAATTTTATAGTGATTAGCAACAGGGTTTACTATTGGTGGGAAATTAACAAGGACTTTCTTATTTTCTTTGGGTTTTCAGAGTGGGAAAAGACATTACAACTGATTGGAGTTGTTGGCCTTGGTCAGGTATATGATCTTCCTGGAATGAGTTCTTTATTTAATTACTTACTTTCATATCTCAGCGTATGTTGAGTACTTGAAAAAGAAAATTGAGACATCCAATATGTTTCCTTCCCCCTTCCTGTGTTGTCTGGAAAAAGAAAACCATATGGTTTCGTCTTCATGCTTTAGACATTTATTTGGTTAATAGAAGCTTGCTTTAAAGAAATTCATACAATCTCTGAATCTTTCCCTATCTAATTGCTCTTTTCATTTTAAATTCACCAGACCATTTATCGGCGGGTGGCATCTTATGAGAACGCTGAAGATTTTAAGCAAGATGTGAGGTAAGCCTACTCCATAATTCCACAAGGCCTATCTAGAACTAGGATTTGCGCCTGGGAAAACGGGAGTCACTTAAAACTGCTGTCTAGAGATATGAGAATTATAAATCAAGATGCATGTTTATAGCCAGCCTGGTAGGTAGAAAAGTGCAGTTGGAGTAATATCAATAGGAAAAAGCTCCATAATTCTAGTTTTGATTCAATGTCGTCTGATTGTGGATTCTGGTCTCTATGGTTTCTTGAAGGCTGCTGCTTGTTCCGGCACAAGTTGGAGCTCAGGCATTTTCGTGGGCTGCTGGAAAATTGGAATCAAATGGCATCGGACTACCAACATCTCCTTCATCCTCAGATGTCAAAAACCGGGTGTTGCAGGCGGCTGCAAAGCATCAATCTCAACCGTCTGATACCGATGGCATCCAAGACGCATCACCTGGATCAACAAATCCAGTCAATGAGAATGTAGATCTCTCTGAAGCATAGAGGTTGAAATTTCTCATGCAGTGGATGAAAGTAAAGTTAACTGATATGTACAAAGAAGATGCAACTATATGGAAACATCGGCCTTGTGTGCATAACTACAGCATAGTTTTTGTCCATCCTATTGTGGCAAGATTTGTACATCTTTCATGGAACAATAAGATTTGTCCATTTTAGTTGTTGGCAGCATGTATTGGAAACCTTAACGTACACATTTCTGTAGCAGTCAATACTAAAAACAAACGAGGATGCTTGTTTGCTAAGGGACACTGACAAAAACAAACATGATCATACAAAAGCCAACCTTAACTGGCAACTGGACCAGTTGGCTTTCTCAAGCTCCCTGCTTCTACAAGCAACTGACAGACACCGTTAGGAACAAAGATAGATACTTTACCATACAAAGCACCCACCAACTCTGTTGGAAAATAACCAAGGTAATTACTAGGTGTGTGTACTTCAAATGAAACCAGTTTCAAAGTCAGATTTTCATTTTAATATAATATCATAGGAGACACGTTTCATGATAACTAGCTCTGAAATAGAAAGGTTTTGAGAAACAATTTCTTCACCACGCAACTCTAAAACAGGAAAGCTCTCAACTTTTTTAACAGACAGATTGGCTTTAGTGTTTTAGTCCACAATTGTTACCTCATCACACAGGTCAGAGTTTCAGATATTCCATGGTGGTTTGTCAGCGAAGCCATCAAGGCCTTCCTATATTTATCAGCTAAAACCGGCAAAGCCAGCGACTTTATTTATTGACCGATCATATTTCTCTCTCAGTCTCAGCTTTCGAAAATGTTCAAACCCAGATGGGCGTTTGTTCTCACCATCCTCCTCAATCTTCATCTGGGTAGTGTTTTTGCCACTATTCCCACAGACCCACTTGTCCAGCAGCAATCGGATAGAGTTCTTCGGCTTCCGGGCCAGAACTTCAACGTGAGCTTTGCACACTATGCTGGGTACGTCAATGTTAATGAAGAAGCTGGGAGGGCTCTCTTCTACTGGTTCGTTGAGGCTGCTGAGGACCCTGCTTCTAAGCCCCTTGTTCTTTGGCTAAATGGAGGTCCAGCTTTGAAAAGATTTAAGCTTTTTAGTTTTCTTTATGATGTTACTGTTCTGACTTGGTTTCCCAATTGCTAATTTGCTGTTGTTATTGGTATCTGAATGGGTTTTCACTTTTTAGTCTTCTTTATGATATTACTGTTTTGACTTGGTTTGCCACTTGCTAATTTGCTGTTGTTATTGATATCTGAATGGGTTTTCACTTTGTTAGGACCTGGATGTTCATCAATTGCTTATGGGATGGCAGAGGAAGTTGGCCCATTTCATATTCATGCTGATGGGAAGACACTGTATTTGAATCCTTACTCTTGGAATCAAGGTAATCAAAGAAGCTTATCATGGGCTTGTTAGTGAAGGTTTTGAGTATTTGTTTTGGTTTTCTAAGTAAATTTGGGGTTGTACTTTACCTTTGAATTCCTTGTGTGTGAGCTATAGGTTAATTTCAGTGACTCTGGATTATATCTTTTAGTAATTATTATATGCAAGCATGTTTAACTCTTCTACTTTTTTGCAGTTGCTAACATTCTGTTTATTGATTCACCTGTTGGAGTTGGGTTTTCTTATTCAAACACATCCTCTGATTTGCTATCCAATGGAGATAAAAGGACTGGTACTATTTTGACTACTTGGTATCTCGTTAAGATCCGTTCTGTTGTTAGCTTATGTGTGTTAGATTACAATCCTGTTATTTTGCAGCTAAAGACTCTCTGGCATTTTTGTTGAAGTGGCTTGAGCGCTTTCCCCAGTACATAGGAAGGGAGTTTTATATCACAGGAGAGAGCTATGGAGGTAGACAAAACTTCATTGCTTGTATCGCTTATACGTCAGTTAATTCTGTTTCTATTTTTTGAATTATGTGAAACATAATTAGATGCCATAGTAACTTGTCTTAGTGACCTGGTGTTCTGGTTTTAACCGTCCAAACTTGCCTACCAGGACATTATGTTCCTCAGCTAAGCCAAGCAATTGTGAAGTACAACTTGGCAACTAAGGAAAATTCAATTAATCTGAAGGGCTATATGGTATAGACTTCATGTTTTTCGGTGGAAAAGATTTTTGGATATTGTATATTGTTTTTGAACACATGGAAATAACAAAATATATCTATAATGCAGGTGGGAAATGCTCTAACCGATGATTACCATGATCACTTGGGGGTTTTCCAGTTTATGTGGTCGGCTGGTTTGATCTCTGATCAAACATACAAGGCGCTGAACCTTTTTTGCGATTTCCAGCCATTCATACACACCTCAAATTCATGTGATAGTATATTAGACATTGCTAGTGCAGAACTTGGAAACATTGACCCTTACAGCATTTACACTCCTTCTTGCCCTGCTAATGTTAGCCAGTCAAATCGGCTGTTGAAACGAATGCATGTGAGTGACACACTAAATTGTCTATTACATCGCATGCGAGATTGTTTCTTTTATTTTTTTTAATGAATCAAGAATTTCCGTATGTACCATTACATGATAGATCTTTCAATATCTACAATGTTGAAATTGCAAGTCTCATTTTCCTGCACTCTTTTTTTGTTGGTTACTTCAGTTATTTGTTAGTATGGTTCTCTTCAATGGATAAAGTTTTGAACTAGAATATAATTACAGGTCTTATCAGCTTCAGTATTACTTTGTGGCATTGTAGCTTTTGGCTTGCAAATGAATGCAAATTTTTTTCAATATAATATCCTAAACTTGCCTAAGAATTATATGTTGCAAGAAAACTAAAATAATTTGTTTGGAGTTGTAAATTATTAGCTTCATGAGTGACTGTATTCAACCTAAAACTGAGGTTTCAACTTTTGCTTTAAAGACACTGATAGTTGAATTATTTTGCCATGTTGATGATGAAATGTAAAAATTCCATTTGATAGGTGGCTGGCCGTATCAATGAAAAGTATGATCCTTGCACTGAGGAACACTCAGTTGTATACTTCAATCTACCTGAGGTTCAAAAGGCCCTTCATGTTGATCGAAACCATGCACCATCTAAATGGACAACATGCAGGTATAACTCAATCTCTATCACTCTTCCATGTCTGAGCTGGGGTGGAGAAGCTGAGAAAAGATGCCTTCCCGCAACTGGGATATATATCCCAATTTGTGTCTTCACCTTAAAGCACATAAAGATATTTCTGAATGTATACTTTTGATGGTAAAAGAGCTTTCTATCTTATATCCCATCCATTTTTTGCTGATTTGTAGTGAGGTGGTTCACGCTACTTGGAAGGATTCTCCTAGGACAGTGCTGGATGTCTACCGGGAGTTGATAATTTCAGGACTTCGTATATGGATGTTCAGGTTCCTTTCAACACCTTGAAGATATAGATTCTCTTACTTCTTCAAATTTTCTGAGATGCTTCTTTAATCACATTCATCATGACTGCATATATGAGTTATATCTGGTCAACCACATTATTACTTATCCAACCCTTGCTTTGCATACTTTTGATATGAACTGTATGTTGAGTTACTCTGTGTCATTTATGGAGGAGCCATTTTATCACATGGTTATTGAATGAACTTCAGCTAGCAAATAATTTGTTTCTTCCCTTCAAAAAAATAATTTGTTTCTTTCAAATGCCTGAAGGCAACTGTTGCTAAGCACTCTACTTATTGCTATTTTAATGCCTACTACTACTACGGCAGTGGTGATACAGATGCGGTAATCCCAGTTACTTCTACCCGATACAGTATAGATTCCCTTAAGCTTCCAACTGTTAAACCTTGGCGTCCCTGGTATGATGATGGGCAGGTAACAGCTTCTTATAGTAATTTCCTCTCATATCTCTAATCCTTACAAACAAAAACTGCAACGGAATATTGTGGCTTAAGAAAACTTATGCACTGATACCTACATACAATCAATTAACAGGTTGGAGGCTGGACTCAAGAATATGCTGGGCTGACATTCGTATCAGTGAGGGGAGCAGGCCATGAAGTCCCTCTGCACAGACCCAAGCTAGCTCTCGCACTTATCATAAACTTCTTGTCAGGATCCTCAATGCCATCAGCACAGCTTCTCAGTGACTCCTAGAATATTTCTCTTCGCATTTGGTGCTTGAACTTCTTGCGGAAAAGTTCGTAGAATGCATTGTTATTACGTGTTGATGTGAGGGCAATTGTCAGAACACATGCCGCAGACATTGCTCTATAATCCCAAGCATGATTTCTTCTGTAACTTGTTGAGAATTTCAAAATAAAACGAAGTTGCCACTTGCCAGTGATTGTATTTCAGATTTGTACTTGGATAATACATGAAATTAATGAAAAATCGGTTGTCTTGCTCAATTACCATAATGAAAACCCTAAACCCTATAACCAAGGACACTGACTCCACATCTTCATCGTCTTTGAACTTGGTGGGATATACACTCATCATCGGATTGCTTCCCCTCCTCCATCCCTCTTCAATCCCTGCAAACCATTACCTTTTAAAACCAGGGACCCCTTGCCCGATTCTATCCTTATCCTATAATTCTGATCTTTACCGTGTTGTGTAATTAAGATAGCACAACGTACTTGGCTACTTGCAATCTTTTAGTCATTTCATTATTTCCATTAGTTAACTTTTCTTCCAAACAAGATAATGTGCATCCATAGTAAACTGTAAACATCATTCATTTCATTCAGATTGAGGTTTATGTGCCCTAAACCTGAATAATATTGATTGGTCTCTTATAGTTGATAAATTTATTTGTTATTCTCCTTGGAATAAGCAAACTCTTTTGGCTATTCTTCCTTCAGAAGTAGTGGATAAAATATAGACCTCTTCCAATTAACCATGTTTCGGATGCTTTTATTTGGGGTCCTTCTTCTAGTGGGTTTACGGTTAAGAGTTCCTCTATGTTGCTATTGTTGCAGTATGACCAGACTGCTCCTCATTCTAAATCTGTCCTCTTAAATAAAATATGGAATTTGAATATTCCACCTAAATTTAAGGTTTTTGCTTGGATTTTTATAAGAAATAGACTTCGAACTAGAGATAAACTTTCTAATGTTAATCCACATGTTTCTCACTTTGCCCTATATGTAAAGAACATACTAAATCTGTTGAGCATCTTTTTGGATATTGTTCTTTTGCTATTCCAGATTTGGTATACTTTTCAGTTCCCTAACCCTACTAACTAGAATGGTTCTCTTATTTTCCGTATCTACTCTCAACTCTTGCTTTTACTTTATATCATTTCTGAAATGTGACAAAACATGAAGAAAATGATATGGCACCTAAGTATAATGTAATCAAGCACTTAAATTACAACTCGCCATACTGAAGTTTTTAATTATTATACGCATGTTGAAGTTTTATACGTGTTTTAACTTTTAACTAACTATTGCTTTAGTTTTTTTTAACTTCTAAGTATTTTTACTCAATATAAAACGGATACGCGTATAAAACGTGTTTAAAAATGTCCAACTCAATAATACGCAACAAAAAACTGACTCTACAATTTCAATATGTCATGCTGAAGTTTTATACGCATTTTAACTAACCATGCTCATAAACCAAATATCAACTGCCAGAGTGTGTGGTGGCGCCCATTAGCAGCTCTGGGGCAGTGTAGTGGAAAGAGCTTCCAAATATTTGACTTGGTGATGTGAAGTTTCCTCCCTCGTCCTCCTCCTTGTCATTGCCATCATCTAGGAGACCATACAACACATGCAGAGATTTTTCAGATCGAAAATCGGTGAGACAAACCCTAATTGGGCGAACAGCTATCAACAGGCGATCAAGGCAAAGGCCTATGTGCATAATCCCAGAAGAGTGCCACTTATGAACAGCTATGAAAAAGAAATACATAATTGCTTAGATCTCAGCGAGGGTCATCTTTGTTGGTGACGGCTCTGCAATCTGATGATTATTAATTGAATTTGCTGCTGGATTTTGCCGAAGAAGATGATCAAGATGTCGCCGAAGATTGATCGTCCATGGACGATCCTCATAGATGAAGCAGAGAATAGCGGCGTTATCATTCCAATGTTGGCCTAAAACCTTTAGAATGTATTGCATTTTCAAGCAGTGATTTGAAAACTTTGACCTCTCTCATCCAAAAGATGTGGTCATCTATGTTGAATTGTTTGACGATCATTGACTCACCCGTGGCCAGATTTCGCGCCTTGTAAACCTCACCGTATCGGTTATAGTCGATGTGCTCTACCTTCTCGTAGTTCTCCATGATGAACGGTTTTTTTTTTTTTTGTTTACAAAGATGACGATGTGATTGTTTCATAGAGAAAGGTAATTCTCAGAATGATTGAGCAAAAATGACTTGAGCTTTACCTCAGGTGATTCTATTGATGATTATGACAACTCAGGCAAGTTGTGGTGAACGACTTGTCGTTTTCCTCAAATTCAAGCATCTCTCCTCAAGTCGTTGAAGACCGATGCATGTGACAGGCCATGTGTCAACATGACATTTTTCGGCGTCTAACTAAATAAAACAAGACGTCATCTTCATAATTAAATCTTGATTTGATACTTTATTTGAAGGCTTTTTCACTTTAACAAGATGTTTTAATACCATGGTTTTGGTCTCGCATCCATGACTGCTAGACTTGCGACTAAGTTATCGCTCAAGGAAGGAGAAGAACCGGTGGATTTGGGGAATCTTAGGATCCCGGGGAAGGAGTTTTTGGCTCGTAATTTTTATTTGGTAGGGAGGCTTAACACCAGCAGGGCGGTGGTGTTGGATTCGTTCTGGAGTGCTGTGAGATCGATGTGGAGGTTGTCGGGGACCGTGGAAGTTCAACCACGGGGAGAACGTTTTCTGTTTACGTTCACCCATGAAAGGGATGTTGTCCGCTTGAAGAAGGGAGGCCCGTGGGGTTTTCAGAGAGTCATGCTTCTCCTGAATGATTATGATGGCTTCTCGGAGATCTCTACCGTGAAGTTGGACTTTGTTTGGATTTGGTTTACATTGGAAGGCATACCTCCGGGCATTTTGACTAAACCTACTGTCTGGTTGGTGGGAGGGACAATTGGAGAGGTTATGGAGGTGGATCGTATGGCGATGCGTAGGGGAGATGCCCGGGTCTGGCTTGTTGTCTCTATCAATGATCCGGTGCGGATTGATCATCGAGTTAGGGTTTCTCTTGTTGACGTCCTAACCCTAAGATTCAGATATGAAAGGCTCCTAAGGCATTGTCATTCCTGCGCTATGTTGAATCATGGTGGCCAGCGTTGTCCTAGGGTGGATGACTCGGAGACTGATTCTGTGGTGGAGACAGGAGCGTAGCCGCCAATAGGGCCGATCGTTCCAGCCCTTGTCTTTAGGGCAAACATTCAGCCTTCTATTTCTTCTTCACTGGTTTCTGCCTTCAAGGTTCCCAATTTGCTGAAGAAGAAACCTGTGCAGATCCGAGAGCTTCCAGAGTTGGTGTCTTCCGGGACGAAGGGTACCTCTGCTCCAGCTCAGGTGGTGGGGATGCGTCGTCCCAGAAATGAGGACAATCCTGAGGATGGTAAGTGTGCCAAACACAGCTTGGCTCTGGTTCAGGTCAACCTACAGCCGGAATACTTGGGCCTCGAGCTTTCTGATGCAGGTCTGGTTGGTGCGAAGCTGCCTCTGGCCTCTAAGGTTTACAAGAAGAAGGGTAGGCCTCGTGCTTTGAGAAACAAGGCCAAAAAGGCACCGACGACGTCCACATGTGACGGGTCTGAGTCCATGGCGTCGGGGTCTCCTGACGGAAGCGTTGTTGGTGTGAAAGGGATGCATGTTGGCCCGACATCTTTGGAGCCTATCTCCCAGTCTGGGTAGGAGATGATTTTCTACGTCATCTAGGGTGTGATGTGGCTTGTTTGATGGCGGCGACGTACACTAGAAGGGTCTTAGGTGTCAAAGCGATCAAGGAAGTGTCTCATGCTAGGAGGTGTAAGGTTTCGTAGTGTCGTAGTATTTTTTATTGGTTTTTGCTAGTAGTTTTCTCTTTTGAACCTTAGTTTTTTTGGATTTCCTTTTGGTTTTAGTACTCTCTGAGCTTGCATTGTAACATGAGGGGTGTTTGTGCCCTTCATGCTTGACCGAGTGAGGTCGTCGTGATTTCGATCAATGGATTAGTCTTCCGTTGCCCTAAAAAAAAATACCATGGTTTTGGTCATTCGACTCTTTCTTAAAAAAAATAAAAATTATAAATAAATACTATAATTTTGGCAATATTCAATGCACCAATAGAAATGAACGGTTAGATATGTAAAAATATACCCCTAGCAAACTCAATTCCACAATTTCAATTTTCAAAGGGTCTTTCTAAATGTACCCAGCAAATTTCTAAGTATACCTAGCAAATTTCTAAGTATACCCAGCAATTTCTAAGTATACCCAGCTATTCATTTATATTTAAAATATTTATTAAACCCAGAAAATATTTCCAAAATACCCATCCAAATAAATTGATGCTCATGCGATTTGTTCCCAAAATCAAGAAAACAAATCCCAACCTCTCCAATCAACGTTAGATTCCACCAATTTGATGATCTTCTCAAAGCCATACCTAAGATTCGATCCACCAATTCTTCCTCAAATTGCTATGAGAGGAAAGATGACATTACAGCTGTGTGCATATAACAAATTTCAATAAGAATACATTTAGAAAAATGAATATTCCCTGTTGTCTAGATGAGATTACAGCTGTGTTAATTTCCAAAATATTTCCTGCGATTTGTTCATCTTCTCCAATTTGATGTTCATATACCCAGCAAACTGAGTATATATGTGAACAAATAGCAATGAGAGGAAATATGAGATTATGGTTGTTAGAGAAGAAAAGGAGGAGTAGGGACTCGTGATGATGGGATAGACACCCAGATCCAACCACTGCAGCAGCCAAAAGACTTCTACTAGTTCTAGTTCATACCCATAATCATGATTATCCATAAGCTCCATCAAATATATATATATATATATATATATATATATATATATATATATATATATATATACAGATCCTATCCAGAGTGAGGCATCGCTTTGAAATTTCAGAGCGAGGTTAGGGTTTATGGTCACTTTTCAATCGCATATCCACATCTCAACCGTTCAGTTTCTAGGTACTAATGTATAGATCATCTCTGCAAAATTTCAGCCAAATTGATGGTCGTTAAGGCATTGAAAACTGCCTTAAAGCTAGTACGGTTCAAGTTGGACAGATTCAGTTCGTACATTGGTTTAAGCGAGTTAGATACCTTAAAAACCATCAATTTCGTTGAAATTTTGCAGAGATGATCTATACATTAGTACCTAAAAACTGAACGGTTGAGATGTGGATATGCAACCGAAAAGTGACCCTAAACCCTAACCTCGCTCTGAAATTTCAAAGCGATGCCTCACTCTGGATAGGATCTGATATACATATATATATATATATATATATATATATATTCTGAAAAATCTTCTTCATTTCAAGAGATTAGAATTCAAAGTCTCTATCCTTGTTGAACAAGATCATACAATTTTAAAACAATACTAGTATCACCAATTGAGTAGAGGGAATAGGTAAACCTAAATAATTTTTCTTTTTTCCAGTCCCGAAGAGTGCCATTGATGAAGAATACTGGAAATCATGAGATTGTTTTTGCTGGGTGCATGGTTTTGTTAAAGATGGAGGGTACATTGGGAAACTTGTTAAATTTAATTAGATGTTTAAAAATAATATTTAAATATAAATAATTTGCTGAGTTATGCTGGGTACGTTTAGAAGCACTCTTTTCAAATACCATATAACACTAGAGAATCTTTCCAATACTATAATATCTGTGTGCGAAAATGTTCACCTGGTCAGTTATTGACCAAGAAAATAATGCTCAACCACCCTTAGATGTATCTGTGTGTCCTCTTTTCAAAAAAAAAAAAAATCTGTGTGTCCTTTGGGCTTCGGTGCGCTCCTATTTCTTCAAGTCGCACATTGAGTGGCAGCACTCGACCCAGCCCAATCGAGTGCTTCTTCTTGTCGGCCTCGTCTCTGCTCTGTGTTAGTTGCCTCATCGTAACCATTCCAGGTATGAAGATCTCTCTTTTCACTCGTTATAAGCAATCTCCTGCTTCTTTATTAAATTGGATACCTTTACCATATGTTTATGTTGAATTAAATATCCTGTATTATTGGTTCTCCATTCCAAACTTATTGTTCTTCGTCATTCGTGGGATTGGGTTTTTTTTTTTTCTGGTTTTAGTTCTCCAACATTCTTTTTGGTTTTTGGTGTATGCATTTGTGCTGTGCATTCACTTTTCTTCAGAGAGAGAAATTGAAAAGATAAAGAATTTGCTGAATTCATATTAAGGATAAATAATGCTGTTCCTATACCTAAGCAGTATCAGAAGTTCCTCGAGTTATGCTGGGTGCCTGTGATTTATATTGACCCAATAGTTCATTCTGGGGACATCTTACCTTTAATGATTGAAATTTGAGGGCCCAATTGTAAGAGCTGTTCATAAAGATTACCACATGGAGGTCTGAGTAGGCATCGTCAAGATTTCATTTTAGAATCTTCATAGCATTGTTGCAGGCTTGTAGTCTAGAACTTGAGATGCTTTTAACGTTACAGGAGCAGAAGGTGAAGGGGCTTTGGGGGAAACAAAATGGTGGTTGCCAGTTCTAATCCGCACCACAGGGAAATAAGTATCAGGAAGAGGATTGCGAGCATGTAACACTCTCTTCTCTCTCTCTCTCTCTCTTGTAACTCTGTGCTTCTGTTCACATGTGGTTTTCAGTTTCCATAGCTGTAATGTTGTAACCCTCACAATGTGAATGCAATTAGTTTTCAAAATGTGTATAACTTTTCTCGCATGCCATATGACACTAGCATTTTAGTAGGTAGCTTGGACTTTAAATATTCAATTGCTGAAAATCTGTGTTAGGTCAATCCTGGACTCTTCAATCAAACCCAACAACCCTTCGTTCAGAATGAATGGCTGTTTATTTTGTATGAATGAGTATAAATAGTGGGACTCCTTTCAATTTAGAACGTTTAGTCTTAGGATTTAGAAAGGACATTACTATCAAACTGCCATTTTATCCTCCCAAATATTTTTTTTTTAATTCATAAAGCAATCACCTAGAGAAGTTCAGGAAAATTGGTGTTTTGGGGGTTTTTTTTTTTTGTTGGGGGGGGGGGTGGTGTTGGGAAGGATCGCATTGCTATTTAAAGATTAGAATTTACAAACTGGGATGACACATTGGTTTATTCAGTACTGGAACTAGTTGTTAGTACTGATCAAACTTTGATTTATAAGTTTTTTTTTTTTAAATGAAATGTAGTGTCTGGTATATGTACCATAGAACTTCTCCCCTTCCTGTCATTGTACTCTTAGCCAATATATATCACAGTTCCTTTATTCATCATTGATGGAGACGATTCATTGTCTAGATTCAATAAACGAGAAGATGATTTTCCTTCTTTGAGAGAATACAATGATTACTTGGAGGAAGTAGAGGATATGAGTAAGTTGTTCAGCTTAATAGCTACTTATATTGTTAACAAAAAGGTTAATCTGACTAAAAGAAAAATCATTCTGTGGTAGCGTTTAACTTGATCGAAGGAATAGATGTCCCTGCTATTGAAGCCAAAATTGCACAGTACCAGGAAGAAAATGCTGAACAAATAATGATTAATAGAGCCCGCAAGGTAATCCCAAATAAAATCTCAGTTGCTATTCCTTAGCTTTTGTTGTTTCTACCCTGCTGATATTGTCCCTTATAAGCAGTGAAGCTTTGCATTGTTGTTTTGTGTCATTTGTTATATGCTACTCGAAAAGAAAAGTAAAAAAAAAAATAAATAAACAGAAGAGTAGCTCCGATGCTGGAAATAGGGAAGTATAACACATTATGGAAAATTTATTCCAAGGTTCTAATGCTGGTGGTATTAATCATATAGGCTGAAGAACTAGCTGCAGCTCTAGCAGCAAGCAAGGGTCATCCTGTACAAAATGATACTGATGTGGTAAGAATATCAATTTTCTTGAGTTAGTGATAGTGCACCATGAGAATCTAGTTCCAATGGACATCTCTTTATGACTGTTATTATTATTAATTGTACCAGTTGTTCCTGGACATCGGAGTTTTCTAAACTGATTTTTTGTGTTCATTGATAGGCACTGAACCAAGGCTTTCAAGCAGGATTTGGTACTGGTATGCAGGGGCAATATGCACCTACAATTTCTGGACAACCACGACCAGTAGGCATGGGAGGCCCGCAACCACTGCCACTCGGAGGGGTGCATGATATGCATGGATATGATGATGAAGAAATGATGCAGCTGCGAGCAGAGAGAGGTCCAAGGGCAGGAGGGTGGAGTCCAATGATAAGCAGGAAGAGGGCACTTGAAGAAGCCTTCAGTAGCATTTGGATTTCATAGGACCATAGCTTCTTAATCTCTGTAATGTATTATGTATATGGCCAAGCTATTTACTTATTCATGATAAAGAATTTGTTTGTCAGATTTTTGACATGCGGCGAGGTTTAAAGTTATACCTTCTAAAGTTATGACGATCAAGTATTGTAAAATTGTCCTATTTATGTACCAGGAACCATTAACATCAAATGAGAGCTACAACAAAGAAAGAAGTTTGTGTTTTTAATGAAGAATATGCATTCAGCTCAGAATTACTGATAAAGTTAGGGATGATTTCTAAACGACATAAAGAGAGCACCAGATTATACGTCGGGGCCACTGGCCAAGTTTTCTATATAGAATAAGAGACTCTCCAGGCCAGGTTAGGGTCATCATTTGGCCCGCGGTTCAAAAACTAAAGCCTCTGTGCTACTTTTTCAGGTGGAAGAAATTATTCCCGCTTGCTTCTCCTTCAGTCCAATTGCTATAAGTAGCCGGTTCTTCTGCTTCGACCAAATTTGCATAATTTTTTAGGGAAAACAAGCTCCCATTAAGACTCATGATTCACTCAGACACCAAATCACACTCCTTATTTGGACGTTTGAAAAGATTCCTGGTGACAACAGGTTGTCTTAGATCCAAAAACAATGTTATTGTGGCCGGTTCATCTATGAAAAGTATGCCATGCTCCCATTCACAACAAACAGCCCAAATAAAATCAAATTCAGGATCTAATTCAAGCATGTGGATATTGATGGAATAATCGAGAATCCACTGTTTTTTATTGTAATCTTTCATCACCCATATCTCAATATTCATACCTGATGAAGCATCCACGATGGCCATAGATCCTCTAAAATTAATCAAGTGTAATTTCCAGGTCGGATATGGGAATATGTAGGGATTGGGAGTCCAAAAGAACTCTTCTTTCTTGAAGTCAAAAGAAAGTATACGGGTTGTTCCTGTATCAAAAAAAAACCAATGCATATCTCCATTTGCACATATATGCCTGGAGCAATCTAATAAACCCTGAACAGGTGGAGTTGAGGGTACCTGCCGCCATTCGCTTGTGCCGAGTATAAGCACTTGGGATACAAATGTTGTAGAAATGCCGATCTGTGTAACACGAAGAATCTTGTAGGTGTTGGTTATACTATCAAATCCCATACCAGTCCAAACAAACTGCACTTTGGAATATGGACCACAAACTTGCTGACTGGGTGGGAGCCTTAGAACTTCTCCCTGAAAAGGATTGATCAAGAAGCTGAGTGCAGGATCGCGTCTGATGCAAAACAAGTTGCAGAAAACAAAATATAGACTGTACTCGACGGGATTGGATGAGTGCAAAATATCTCTTGCATTAAGTTGAGCACCTTGGGCATTGGAATGGTCGTAATGAAGGGAATGCAAGCTCGGTAGGTCTGCTGTAGAGTGAAAGCAACAGAAGAAAAGCAAAGCTAGAGAGAAAATGTGAAATGAAGAAACTGATCTATTCCATTCGATTGTGAAGTTAGGTACAGTAGTACTATATATAGTAGCTGAGAGATCACAGATGAGCGCCACGTGTATACTAACTATAGCTCACATAGGGACAGCTCATGCAAGCTAATAACAGAATTAGTAACTACTTAACTCTAATTAACCCTAATTAACAAATATAATGGTCGGCCATACCACAGGATAAGTTGAGGGGGAGCGGGTGATGCATGAGAATCAGGATTAAGTAGAAAATGCGAGTCCAGCGTGACAAAAGAGGGGGAGTCGACTATGCTTAGCAAGGACTTAGAGACGCATCGGATTTGACACACTGACTTTGCAGGCGCTCTCTTCAAGATTTCGACCAGGATTTCACTGGGAAAGCTCCATCAAATTCAACTTTATGGTATTGCAGGGCCTCTTTCTGTGGCTCTTCATATTGTTCCAAACCAGAAGCCGCAAGTTCATCGCTCCCTGTAAATATATAATGCAATAAAGGGTTATACTTATCTAATACGGATTTTAGGAGTTATGGTGTATATGGTGTAATATTGTATATAAATAAATTATTATGTTCCATACTTACCTTGTGTAATTAGGAGTTACATTGTATTGTAATCTTACGGGAATCTTCATGAATTAAGAATTTAAGAGTTATCCTGCCTTCTGTTTACACCGGTTTATCAACCTCCATTTCGTCAAGTAATAGCCGTATGAGGGAGATTCCCGAAAATTATTAAAAATCTTCGAATTATCAACATCTTTATCTGAAGAGGTTAGAACAAGCATGTTAGAAGTTTCTCTCGAATGTGATAACTCCACGCAATAATCTAGGAGTTTGGGTTAGAATCGGGTAGGGTGGTATATACATATCCAAACAAAGAGAGAGATATGGAAGATAAAGGACTTTGGCTTCATGGATCAGTTAGGACTCTTCAGCAAAGACGTGGTGCAATGCTAATTAACTAATTGGTCAATGTTGATTAATCATGTATAACATTACAAGACGTTGGAAGATTGATGCATGATAATTGACAGGTCACTTGTCACATGAGAACCACACTCCTATTTGTTGGAAGTATTCTAATGCATCAATTAAACCGGATACGTACATCTATAGGATTAAAGTAAAAGCAGTTGCATGGAAGAAGGACTCAACCACTTCAGCCTCTATATAAAGAAGCAATCGACAAATCAAGAAATACACACACATCTCCAATCAAAACTGCATCGTAGGTTTCCTTTTATTATTCTTAGCTCCATATTAGTTTCATTGTCTTTTCAATTCTTTAGTTGTTAGCTTTACTAGTTCAAGTCATTTCCCTTCGTTTTCCTTGTAACCTAGTATATATGATTTCAATTGTTTCCTTTGCTACTTTTTGGTAATAGTTGATAGTTTTATTCTTTAAGCCGTTTATTTTTTCGCTCTTTATACTATCGTTCATTTAGTTCCTTGCAATTTAATTTCTTGCTCTTTATTTTTCTGCACTTAATCTAGAGTAGTTGTTTGGTTACCAATCACTATTTGCTTCATCCATTGAACAACCCAAAAGTTCTTGTCTCTAAGGCATCGAACCTTCAGCTGAGATTGTTCCTTCATTGGCTTTCAATATATCGCTCGACGAAGTTAGAATCATGCGCATCACATCTACTACATCTACAATCTCACACTGGGCCTCGCCCCGCAATTTGTTCATCAAAAAGGACGTCTGTTCCTTAATCTCTCAGCTATCTCAGCCAAGACGATTTTCAGAGGCAACACCTTCTTCCTCCTAACTAACGCATATCGATCTTCTTTCTTTTAGACCACAAAGATTAATCTAGTACGGGATTGATGAAAAGACTAAAAGATAATGGGAGATTTGTCAAAACTGATTGTTTCTTACTGGAAGTATCTTATTTCAAAATGAAATGAGGAGACCGAAAATCCGGAAAGCCGACCCGAAAAATATATATTCGGGGACCTCTCCTGTCCCAACAGCTTTATAATAACAAAATTTGAGCCCGACCTGAAAATTTAGGTTTGGTTTCGGATTCAGCAAATTGACATCTGTATTTGGCCTGTGCTCAATTACCTGCTCATTTTACCGACTAGAATGAAAATTGTGGATTGGGATTTGCATTAATAATACTGACAATTGATCGAATATCTGTCACTTAATTTTTTGTATATTAGGGACATTTGTAAAATAGTGTTTACACGAATACATGGTCAGTAATTAATTAAAAAAATCATAGTTATCAGTAAAAATATATATATATATATATATATACACACACACACACATACTTCTACTCAATCCTGTATAAATATAGTTAAGTATAATTTCTATCTTCTTGATCACCCTATGAATTATGAATACTAGCAACGTGCCTGCATTTTCTCGCGGGTGATATTATGACGTTAATGGAAAATTGATCAACTAAAAAGAATAGTGGTTATTTATTTTATCAGACACAGGATAGTGGTGGTTTGAGTATTTCTTTTTAAAATTCTTTTTTATTTATATTTTATTAACTTAATTTCATAATTATGTTATTGAATGGTATTATGGGTACTTCAAAATTTAGTTAAACCTTTTGAGTTTTGACACCAAAATTATAGTAGTAGAGATTTGTGAGCATAAAAAAATGTTAAAAACCCGTCTCATGAATTACCCAGTAAAAAATTCCTGGTAATATAACTTCGAAAAGAAGGAAGCTACAAAATCTAAAGGCGTTCACTTTCCTCCACTGCTTCAAATTCCCATTATCTCTACCTCCCAAATGCCAAATGCAAAGCCATGTGCCCTTTTCTACCTACCTACAATCCCTCTCTCTCTCATTTGAGTGCTTCTCATTTCTTCCATTAACAAAGTTGATGATCGAAGTTTGGTGCTTTTCCTTGTCCCCTCTATTCTGGGTGAGTAATTGATCTTTTGAACTTTGCTTCTCTTTCATGGCCTCACTGCAATTCCCCATTTCTTTGGAGACATTAGATTCTTCAAAAAAGTTCAATTCTTTTTGCTACAGTAGAGCTGCTTCTGTTGTTTTGAATAGGGTGAATGCCATTAAGGTCTCTCGGTTCCAATCTGAGTTGCCAGTAGATGAGAGTTTTGTTGAGCAAAACCCAGATTGTTCAAGACTTGAAATTGATAAGGGAAGTAGTGGCACAAAGAAAGTGAGTAAGAGAGAAGTGGGTTTGAGGTCTAGTTCAAGAAAGAGTAAGTGGGTTAGGAAATTGGAGAATTTGTTTGTGAATGATGGTGAGTTTGATGTTGATTACTCTGTTATCAAGTCTGACCTGAGCTTAGAGCATTGTAATGATATTTTGAAAAGGCTAGAGAGGTCTAGTGATGTCAAAACTCTCAAGTTTTTTGAGTGGATGAGAAGCAATGGGAAACTCAAATGCAATTTGAGTGCTTTTAGCTCGGTTTTTCGCGTGTTGGGTAGGAGAGAAAATTGGGATGCAGCTGAGAAATTGATTCAGGAAATGGTTACTGAATTTGGATGTGAGCTGAATTATCAGGTCTTCAATACCCTTATTTATGCATGTAGTAAATTGGGACGTGTGGAGTTTGGAGCTAAGTGGTTTCGAATGATGCTTGAACATGAAGTCCAGCCGAATGTTGCGACATTTGGTATGCTGATGGGGCTTTACCAGAAGGGTTGGAATGTTGAGGAAGCCGAGTTCACTTTTTCTCGAATGAGGAACTTTGGGATTGTATGTCAATCTGCATACTCCGCAATGATCACAATTTATACCCGTATGAATTTGTATGACAGGGCAGAAGAGATCATTGGCTTAATGAAAGAAGATGGAGTGAGACCGAATTTGGATAACTGGTTGGTAATGATTAATGCTTATTGTCAGCAGGGAAAAGTAGAAGCTGCTGAATTAGTGTTAGTCTCCATGAAAGAAGCTGGGTTTTCTCCAAACATTGTTGCATACAATACATTGATAACCGGATATGGGAAGGCATCCAAAATGGACGCTGCTCATCACCTATTTCTAGGCATTAAGAAAGTCGGATTAGAGCCTGATGAAACAACTTACCGGTCCATGATTGAAGGTTGGGGTAGAGCTGACAATTATAAGGAAGCAGATTGGTACTACAAAGAGCTCAAGCGTTTGGGCTACAAGCCTAATTCGTCTAACCTGTACACACTAATAAACTTGCAAGCCAAACATGAGGATGAAGAGGGGGCCATCAGAACTCTTGATGATATGCAGAAGATAGGATGCCAATATTCATCAATGCTCGGCACTCTTCTGCAAGCATATGAGAAGGCTGGAAGGATTGATAAAGTGCCTTTCCTTTTGAGAGGTTCTTTATATCAACACGTTCTTGTCAGCCGGACTTCTTGTTCGAGTCTTGTCATGGCTTATGTGAAACACTGCTTGGTGGATGATACTATGAAAGTGTTGAGGGAAAAACAGTGGAAGGATCCACATTTTGAAGATAACTTGTACCATTTGTTAATTTGCTCGTGTAAAGAGTTGGGTCATCTTGAGAATGCTGTTACAATATACAATCAAATGCCCAGACATGATGGCAAGCCAAACATGCACATCATGTGCACAATGATTGACATTTACAGCATCATGGATCTCTTCTCTGAAGCGGAGAAAGTTTATGTCGAGTTGAAATCCTCAGGAATCGCTTTGGACATGATTGCCTATGGTATCGCTGTAAGAATGTATGTCAAAGCTGGCTCTTTGGAAGATGCTTGCTCTGTTCTGGACACAATGGACAAACAGGAGGGAATAGTTCCAGACATCTACATGTTACGTGATATGTTCCGTATTTATCAAAAATGTGGCAGACTTGATAAGTTGAAAGATTTGTACTATCGAATCTTGAAGACTAGAGTGACTTGGGATCAGGAAATGTACAATTGTGTCATAAACTGCTGTTCTCGTGCTTTGCCAATTGATGAGATCTCAGAGATGTTTGATCAGATGCTTCAACGTGGGTTTGTACCTAATACCATAACCTTCAATGTCATGCTTGATGTATATGGGAAAGCAAAGCTCTTAAAGAAGGCTAGGAAGTTGTTTTTGATGGCCCAGAAATGGGATCTGGTTGATACAGTCTCTTACAATACTATTATAGCTGCGTATGGGAGAAACAGAGACTTCAAAAGCATGTCTTCAACGGTACGAGAGATGCAGTTTAAAGGATTTTCAGTTTCCCTTGAAGTCTACAATAGTATGCTGAATGCTTATGGGAAAGAAAGCCAAATGGAGCAGTTCAGAGGCGTTTTGCAAAGAATGAAGGAGACAAACTGTGCTTCGGACCATCACACCTACAACATTATGATCAATATCTATGGAGAGCAAGGATGGATTGATGAAGTTGCTGGGGTGCTGACTGAGTTGAAAGAATGTGGACTGGGAGCTGATCTGTGTAGCTATAACACATTGATTAAGGCATATGGAATTGCAGGAATGGTCGAAGATGCTGTCCGTTTGCTCAGGGAAATGAGAGATAATGGTATAGAGCCTGATAAGATTACATACATCAATCTGATTGCTGCACTGCGAAAAAATGATGAATATTTGGAGGCTGTAAAGTGGTCCTTGTGGATGAAGCAGATGGGATTATAAAGTTGATGATGCTGATGTATATAACTTCACAATTTTGCTTTTAAATTCTCTCGACACCTCGTTTTAGTTTCTATTTAAACTCATTGTATACCGCCTCCTCAGGTGGTCCTATAAATCTGCAGTCTATTCATTTATTTCTTTGGTCTGTCCTGTAGTAGAAGCTTTTAGCACTCTCATGAGTAGTGTTGCAGTAAATGTCATCTTTCTTCTGGTTAGAATTTTGGCCAAAACCCAAATATGACATTTACTTTCGAGTTTCGAGGGCTTTGAAGCATTCTCTTCTTGGCTTCTTGCTGTGATTGCTAAAGAATGCTTGAAAAGTAAATTCAAAGTCATGCACAAAATCTGTCTGAACTCCCAACACAGGAGCGCACTTCATTTAGGATCTTGTTTTCAAGTTGAAAAGTTTACATTTGTACAGAACCATCAATACAATTCCTTCATTTCTTTACACTTCTTGCGCAAAAATTTGCAAGAATTTTCCATTCACAATTCTACAGGTATGCCATATAACATGCTCCGATCCCCTTCTACCCTTTCTATTCCGATACAAGAATTTCGCACCACTCGGATGAACCTTGCTAAATTAGCTCCTATGGCCAGGACACACTTCCCAGCTGGTATATCTCTAGCCTCCAAAAACATTTCCCACTTAAGATAGATCTTGAACCGTGAACTTCAGAAGAAGAGTCTCCTTTACTGTACATCGTTCACCTCTAAAATGTGGAACCTGTGAAGATGATCACAATCACAGACTTGCTGCAGAGCATTGGAAATCAAACATTTCCCTATCAGCTCTCTCAGAAGCAACCTTCTGTGACCCATTTCAACTTGTGTCCATATCTTGATGAACTCTTGATAAAGCTTCTGGGTCATTTGGTGGTGACATATATGGTATAAGTGAGACTGCTATCCCCATGCTGGTTATTATCGCTGCTTATGTGAAGATTCAATTGAAAAAGTATGGAGATTTTAGAACCTCTTGCAAGTCAAAGTCACCTCTTTCTGGGAGGGGAGGAAACGTCAATTCTGGATACGCTGCTTGAAAGCTTTTAAGCAACTGGAAACAAAAAGAGTTATTACAAAGTCACTCAATGGAAATTAAAACAATATAATTTTAGGATGGGGCAGCTCAGAGGAAAGTTTCTTATTTGCTGGAAGAAAAAATGCAGGTTATAAATCAAAAGTTAAGAGTTTCAAAGCAATATCATAGAACCATGATTCTGGTTACGTACATCATATGATCATAAGGTCGTAAAACAACTTTCTAAATGCAAGTTCCTTTCACCATTTCATTATTCATGGTATAATATCCAAGGAGTGGTTTAGGGTGAAGTTGAAAGTAGCCTTCCAATGATAGGTGCAATTGTGAATTGTTTAATTGAAAGTTTGTTTCCCAGTAATATCTTTTTTTTCTTTTTTTTAATATTCTTCCTCCTTAGTTGCATTAAAGCAGCCATAGTCGGACAAAAAATTTAATTTCAAGAAATAGGCCTATTAACTCACATTCTCAAGTATCGGCTTGCTATAGAGCTCCACAAAGTTTTCCCGAAGTATCTGGTTCATTTGATCCACGTCACATGCATGAGTCCAGAAGGAGTCATGCACCCCTGCACACATGTTTTAACATCTATGAGAATATAACATAGTTTAACATGTATGTGAGAAAAACTTATATAATATAGTTTAACCTATATGTGAGAAAAACATATTTATCAGAATTTAAACCACTACAAACCAGAGACTTTATTTTCTACTCTGCTCTCTGATCATCTCAGTACAGAGAACTTTAAGCAAGATGTTGGTTCCAATATCATTCAATACAAATTTAGTACTTTCAGAAAAGAAGAAGTGTCTTTATCCTCAAATTTGTGAACCATTAGATTGAGCTTTTGACTTCGAGCTCATTTTTTACACCAAGACCTACAATCATGATTTGGGGGCACGGGCATGAGCGGCTGAGCGCCCATTTCACTGAATTCTCAAAAACAAATAAGCACATATAAAATTTATACAGTGCAGATAGCATCTACATTTTAGTTTCTTGCAAACAAATGAAGATATATGATACAAAAGAGAGAAGCAGGCACCACTCATCAGTGCATAGTATCTATTATATAAATCATTTTTAACTTTCAAACATCAATATTCAGTATTCACATTCTTAAGCATCTTTCTCTTGATACACACGTTTTACACCATTTTGATAATTAATTTGCCTTCGGTTGAAAGATCTAACTGAATTAGTCAAATCCAGTCTAATGCAGAGATACAAACTATGTGTGGAGACAAACCTGCAAAGCGTATGCTGGCATCCCTGCAGGCAAGAGCTGTCATCATCATGTGTGAACCGTCAAGTGAGTGTACAAAATTTGGAGGAAATGCCGTTCTCTGTTTCCTTACATCTACCAAGTTACTCTCCCGCTGCAAGGCCAGAACCTGAAGGGATGTTCTTATCTGCAAATCCGAGAGACTAGTTACTAAATTGTCATTTAAATTAAGTTGTAGCACCATGAAAGGGGTAGTCATCTAGCAAACAATGTCTTCTAGCAATTATTTAAAAGAGTATTTTAGCTTTCATTGAATCTCAAGTGGAAGAGAAACCTCATTTTGAAGCTTTTAATGAAATTTAATTCCATATTAAAAACCAACTCATTAAACATATGGAATGCTGTATAAAGAATGTTCATCAGCTCGACACCAAGAGGTTCACGACTTCACGTGTCCATAAAGCTGGAAAGCCCACAACTACAAGGTGTATTGGTAAACTCTTAGCAACCATATCCAAAATAGTTTTGAAACATTTTCCATTTCCAGTGCCCATGCCAGTGCCATCCAAGAAGAATGTGAGCAAATGATGAGAAGAGCACAAAGGTATCATATAGAGGTACAACAAACCCTCGGTGCAAGCATCCTGATACTTTGTATTAAACAATTTTATTTGAGACTGAGCCTAATGCTGATTTGTCTCAGAAAGTAAATTTAAAACAATATGTCAAAACTTACAAGATGTCGTTCACTTTTACAGTATGGTTGCACAACAGGAAGACCTAGAGGAGTCGTCCAACGAACAGGCTGATTTTCTGAAGCAATTACCTGCAAAATTTCAGATAACAACTTAACTCTCAGATAGGCACTCTGGGTCTATCATTTAGTGACCAAAACGTTAAAGAAAAAAAAGTACCTTGGCACAATCACCAAGCCAGCTCATTATGCCACGTGCAGCTTGGAAAATCTCTCCAAGGGCAGCCAGTGTCACCTGGAAAAATATTATGGTGTTTCGTAAGAAACTACCTAATTCATGAGCATAACAATAGGTGGAAACTAGACATTTATATTAAGAAATGACCATACAAAATTTGAAACCGTAAAACCATGACCATGTGAAATTTGAAATTGATAGTTAAAAACTTCTGGCAGTTAGGAAAGTCTAAAAAGATCCATGACCTAATAATCTATAAACCAAACATATTAAATAGGTTAACCAAGCATTTTATATTTACTCAACTATCCAAATGATGAAATGAAATCCAAGAAATTCTGCACTTAGTTTTTGTTCCATAAATATATCAAGGAGTTTTGGTGTCTCTGGTCGCTTACTTTAGCAGCATAACAAGCTGCGGTGAACAACAGTCTATCATCAGTTATAAGACCCTTCTCTTCTAATCTTCTTTTTATCTGTTCACGCGCCCCAACGTAAGTAACACCATATACTGAAGTCATCACAGTCTGTTTCACCAATTTCCGATCAATCTGAAAGCTTCCAAAACCATAAATTGTCAATTGATAAATATGCATATGGACTTATTTATTGACCAAGAAAAAAAAAACACTATATAATATATTGCCATTTGAAGTCTTAAGGAACCGAGAAAGATCAACCTGATCAACTAAGACTCTAGCCAATAAAGCATTTGGGCTGGTAGTTGGGTCCTTATTGCTGTCTCTCTTCATAATGTCATGTACCCTGGCAATATATACATATGCAAGATAAGTCAAAATAAGTGGTATTGAGGAGTGGATCAGGACCTATATAGTGATACAGAGTGCATTAATATGCATCTATAGCACCACCCTAGAGCAAAGAAACAATAAATCACAAATTCACAATGCAGTTGTACATTGTAAGGAACGGTAGTGAGGCACATGCCTCATGGGCAGAGCTTATAGAAGGTGCATCTACCTCACATTTTTAATGCCCTGCCTTGTAGGTCTTTTCTTAAGCCTTTGTATTTGGTATACAATTTAACATGATTCAACATGGGATAGACGAGACAATTCTATTGTATTTCAAAAGTTGTTTTACCTCACAGCTATTTCTGAATACACATCAGCAGGTTTCTCTCCAGCAACTAAGTTGACTGCAGCTGCTTCCAACTGAAAACATAAAAACAATTCAAAAAATAAAAATAAAAATCAGCAAAGCAAAGCCCTTTATATCATATGAACAAATAAGTGGAAGTTGTAAACAACAGAACAAATTGAACAGTTTGCTCACGGGAACAAAAGTAGAATAAAATATAAATAAATAAAAAATAAAAAAAGCAAGCATGTAGTAAGTAGAACGTAAAAAGCACAGAGAAACTCAAATCTACGAGGATAAAACACGTACAGTATCTCTCCCCAAGGCTGCATAGTGCTGTAAGCCATTGCATGAACCATCCTAGAAGATTTTGAGATTGCTGTTAATGCACTCTCCAAAGAAAAATACACAACCAAAATAACTTGTACTTTACAAATTGAAGAAAGTAAATGACATAAAATGATAAAATGAGGCAGGATTAAGATCTAGGCATTATGTTCATTGAGTATAGTTTACCAGAAGTACGAATATGTTACCACTTACCAGAAAAAAACTTATCATTTGTGTAAAATTTTTAAAAAATAATATGGCTTTCAATAGTAGATAAAAAAGACACATAATCAACTTGCATAAACTAAAATACCCCTTTTATTAATCCACGATCCTAGGACGCATTTTACCTGATGGATGGGTAAATGAGAAATGACAGTATGTGGTGATGGGCTATTTAAGGCTTCTGATAGATTGATACAAGCAGCTAGGCACTGTAAAGGATCTTCAGCAGTTAACCACCAATGATTTCCATTAACAGGGTTTGTTGCTGAATCAAATATATCATCAATGTGGTTATCCACGAATGCTATACGCCCATCGTATGAAAGCTTTTCAACACCACCTGAATACAAGTTTGCTAAATGAATCTTCAGCCATCGCAATCCGGACTTCCCCAATGGCCGCCCTTCAGCAAATTCAAGGACTCCTCGACATAGATCAGAACTCAAATGATTCAAATGGGGATGCATTGGGTATGCTCGGCCTCGGAAATCAAGATTGTGGGGATAATAAAAGCCTTCCTCGTCTTTCATTCTGCGCGCAACCTATTTCAGAATCAG
Source organism: Rosa chinensis (assembly GCF_002994745.2). Classification (NCBI taxonomy): domain Eukaryota; kingdom Viridiplantae; phylum Streptophyta; class Magnoliopsida; order Rosales; family Rosaceae; genus Rosa; species Rosa chinensis. The sequence continues at coordinate 742,383 of NC_037089.1, forward strand.
GCGACCCGTTATTATTTTTGGCAGACTGAAATGTGAAGATGTATACAGTTGTTCCAGAGGATATGGTCAAATTCCATTAAAATTATTATATAGTCTCATAAATATGCAACCCAAACACAAGTGTGACCTGGTTATCCACTATCCCATTGACCACATGTATGTATTGAGTGTACCAATTCTAGGCAAGAGTCACTAGACTTTTAAGTTTTGACTAGTGTAGTGACTGGATCAACTATCAATGCAAATTAAAAGGGTTCTCAACATTACAAGATAAAGCAATAAAATTTTATATAATCAGAAGGAGACCTTACAGAGAGCTTAAGTTCAGTATCACATCGTTGAGAATGCCTCTCTTGGTTAAGCTTCTTTGCTTTTCTTGCACTCCATCTCCATTCCTGAATTTCTGTTAAATCCTCAGATGGTGGTTTCTCTGGTACAGGAACCTACAGGAAAATGCGACTCTGGATTAAAATCTCTGTGGTATATCACTGTTAGTTTGATTAAATGCTAGAATAGTAATGAAAAAGGATGAATGTATTATTATGGAAGAGATTAATATGCCCTCACATCTTCACGATCAACCAGGCCTGCAATGTTGCCACCTCTAGCCCAGATGCTCTCCACCACGTTAAGAACCTTTTTATTAATCCGCCATTTGGTGCTTCCAAGCATATCGAGGGCCTGTGCACACATCATATCAAAAGCGAATATCATTTTCATGCTGTGTAGAATGTACATGTTGAAGGACCAGAAACTAGTTCCAAAGTATGACCCTATGCACAGGCAAATTTTCCTTTCATGATCTAAATTCCCGTATCATCATGGTCATTAATCTACTCAAAAGAGCAGGGGTACTAACAAGGGTGCATCTCACCATATCTTATGGCTTATGTCTCAACCATTAACCAAACAACTGAGCAAAAGAACTGGCACTGACCCTTTACAACAAAAAGAAAAAATCAGCAGTAAATGGTACTTATATACCTCAAATACTTTCTGCATCTGTCTTCCAGGAATATTTCTCATTGTATCTACCTGCTTCCTAGATCCATGGGTACGCATGACATAAGAAGGTAGGAACAAGTGTCCACCCTTGTCATACCTGGAAATATTTTCAAAAGATTTATTAAAAAAATATTTAAAAAAAGAAGAAGAAGAAGCTAAACTATTACAAAACAAGAATAATTGTAATAGACAGCTGAGAGCTTGTAATTTATCTGACACTAATTTCTCAGTGGTATATGTAAATAGATTTTCTTTATTTACCCTTTCCATCTTTTGGGAGGCACCAACATTGGCACATAAGGAATCAACATATGTTTAGCCTGTGAAGAATAGACACAAAATGTTACTGTTAAGTAGGGCTGTGACAGAATGAGAGTAAAGGTATGTTCAATATAACAATGCACAGAGTGCCAGTACATTGAGAATAAAGACATGTTCAATATAACATTGCATACTTGGCATATACACAACGCTAAGAAATGGATGCTAATTTTCAGCAGTCACAATGTTACTAGACATCACACGTATAACTCCCCAAACACCAACCCCTTCCCAGCCCCTGCGTGCCCCTTTCAGAGGCAGACTTCCAAAAATTGAGGTTCTTGCACAGCTATGTGACATGATGTTCACATAGGATTATGGGAAGCCAGAACATATGGATATATATTACAAATAGATGTCTAGGAATGTGGAACGAATAGGTGAGCTTTGGAAATTTATCTATATTAATAAGCCAGAAAATTGACAGTAGGTTATGTGTAAATCATGATGCAACAAATTTCAAGTGTACTGAACAGATAAACTCAAAAGGAAGGAGATATCTCAACTTACAGTTTTATCAAGTCCGGTAAGAACTAGGGGATCACATTCAATAACTCCATAGTTCTTCACAAGTTTCTGCCTGTGAGGACCAAAAGAAGACATATTATTGCAAAGGAATAAAATGCAACTCCTAGTATCTAAACAATTCCTACCTAAGAAAAGCAAATTAAAAGAAACTCTGACAGATTGTAGTATAGCATCATGCGATCTTGTTCCCAAAAGTAAACTGCTGACGGAAACTTGGGGTAAGAGTGGTTAAAAGACTAACCCTGGACTTTTTGCCGCAGCCTTTAGTCTGTGCCTAAATGCAGGTCTAACATCAGGTGGACCATCTGCCAATTGGTCAAGTGGAGGTTGTACATGAGCTGTTTCTGTTAATAGTTCTATCAGCCGACTTCCCAGCTGAAATATGACATTACACAAAAGTTAGGAAAAATGAAACCCATAATATAAATCTAAAATCAATAAAGGGCTTATTAGCCATATTAAGAGAATACACAATGCTGAAAGCAACAATTGAACAAACCTTAGCCTGTGTATCCCGACCCCAGGGCTTCATATCTTCTTTTTTCAGTAGCTTTTGCACCTCAACCAGTCTTTTCCTTCTAATCAAACCATTAACACGTTTCCTCAGTATCTCCTTCTCCTTGCTCAGACCATCTTCATCCGCAGCCGCACTCTTCTTTCTCTGGAGACTTTTAGTCTTCTCCAAGAAACTGTGAATCCGAACCTAATTACAGTAACATAACTTTATATCATATTTCAACTTCAAATGTTCAAACAAGTAAATCTTGATGATACCATTAAACTGCATTAAACTAAAAGCTAAACGAGTGCCTTATAACACCAATATGCATCAATGTAACTGAAAAACACATACATTATCAAGACTACAACACTCACCTCCTGCTCTATGGCCATACCAATGTGCACGGCAGCCTGAACCACCTGAACACACCCATCTTGATTCCCCATCATCACCAACCCCATCAGCTTATGCATTACAATCAGTGCCATCTTATCCGCGGGCAACAAATCAATGTGCGGCGCAAACGCTGCCTTGTGCTTCTTGGTTTGCTGTGCCTTCTGCTCCTTAGCAATGGCCTCCCTCAGTGGCTCAAACCACCCCAAAAACAAGGCCTTTACATAAGGCAAGCTCGGAGCCAGCTTCTTCTCACGCATTACTCTCTCCAAGTCCTTATACTCATCCACCATCTTCTCCCACGCCTCAGTCTCCGCCTTAATCTGCCTCCTCCTCAGCAGATTGTACTTCCTCCTATCGATTTCCTTCGACTCCAATTTCAGTTCTTTATTGGCTTTCTTGAACATACCCTTCAGAAAGAGGGACGCAATCCATGGTGGGTCTTGGATGAAGATTCTTGGGGACGACTCTGGAGACTTAACTAGGTGAAATTCGGTGATGGGTACCTGGAATTTCATGGAATTCTCGAGGTTTTCGACGAGATTGTCTTGGACGGAGTCGTTTAGCTGGTGGAACTGAACTGGGTCTGGAGTGGGTTTGAGGCTGAGAGGGAAATGAGTGGAGGAAGAGAGTGAGGGCTTGAAGAAGAGGGTGTTGGAGTTGGAGGTTGAGCTGAAGAGAAAGTGAAGGTTTTTGAGGGACTTGTGGTTATGGAGTTTGGGAGGTCTTCTCCAGCCCTGAGCATGAGGAGGGGTTGGAGAGAATGAGGAGGCTGTGGAAGCCATTGATAGCAGCAACAGCTGAATAGTATGAAGAGAGTGAAGGATGAAACCTCGCTTAAACCTTTCCCTTGTCCATTTCCAAAGATATTTTTTTCTGATTTTTTTTTTGTATTAGAAAAACCACAAAGAGGGCTTTGCATGTAACTTAAGGCAGAGGCCCAGTTGGTTCTTTGAGATATAGTCTCAGTTGCTTCTTTATGATATAGGGCTTAATGGTTAAGGTCCATTATAGGAAAATAGAAAGGTGTATCTCCGTCTTGTCTACATTGGGAGGTGGTCTTTACTAGGGCGGCCGGAATGTTTTAGGTTCGTTCGTCCGACCATCTATATCATTTCTCATTATATGTGTGATCGTTTTCACTAAATATAAAGGTCTATTTCAGTTTTGTGTGCGTAAAGTAGGGTAATTCTGAATTATGATTGGTGAAAATGACATATCACGTGACACGGCCGCTTCACTCAAGATTTTCTCCTCTAATCAAACAACATAAATATGAACCATTAGGTGCATAATTAAAGTAAATAAAGATCAAAATTTACTATTTTCGAATATTATAACTTCTTAAAGTTCTAAGCTAACATTATGAAGGGTGTTCTAGCTTTGGTCTTCTTCCGTAAAGCAAATGTGTAATTTTTCCAGAATGTAATGATTAGCAATTTAGCCATTGGTCCGTCGGTGATGCATATGAATAGATAATTACAATCTCAGAATGATTCATTCATGACATCTTTGTTTACTCAGTCTGACAGAGATTACTTAATCATCAAATCCGGCTTTGTCTAAAATTATACCTAACTCCACAATCATTTTTAAACTTGTGCCAACTACACACTAGAATAAATTAGGATATAGGTTTTATGAGCTAACCGTGTTCTAATTGTTTATGTTGAGTAGTTGCATGTTAATTGTGCTACATATCCATCTGTGAGTGCTATGGTACCAATTAATGAATAGTAATGCCAAGTCTAAATGCACAACCTGAAGCTGCTGAGCCGACAAATATACCAACACCAAAGCACCAACAACTTAAATACTACATCTGTCGCATTTTAATGCGAAAATTTTAGATTGACAAATATGTCACGTGTCACGTTTAATTTATTAATTAAAACTAAATAGTAAATATTCATACTACCAACCACATGGTGTGGCACGGTTTGTCGAGTTGCCTAGCATGGAATCCCTATGTCTAGGATTCTTGTCCCAACTCACACTAAATTGTGGCCAGCAAATTTAAGGAGTTCTAGTTTTGTACGCTCTAACTCGCCGACCAATGTACTAAAATTATCAATTTTCTAAATGATGTAACGTGGTCAGGTTTGAGAGTTTTTTGGATTCGTGCACACTAACTCGTCAATCAATATATTAAAATTATCCATTTTCTTAATGATGTAATGTGATTTGTGAGTGAAACATGCTACGTGTAATGACCTCGCCATAAACGAACTTCGTCTTTCTTTCCTCAGCCTAATATGAAGCGTGCTGATTGTCCAATGCTATCTTAACAGTCTCCCCAAACCCACATCCACAGCACAACATCCACTAATCTCGACACTCACATCTAAATCAATTGATTAACAACATAACCATCCAATTCATTAGATATAAGATGAAAGTGGTTAGGCATGGTGATCATATGCTGACATGTAGAGCATTACGTACGGCTTTAACGATGCTGACTTGTCCCGTTGGCCATACACACTTGTACGACTACCATTGGCACTATTTCAACAGTCAAACATCACCGGCGCCGATCCTTCAACAGTTCAACGGCAGTTAGGCACAACTAGCTATTATCAAAATCAAATTCTATTTGCATTATCTTATTAAGCTCATATATGTTGGTGCATGCACGTTTTCCTTACATTGCATCCAAACCTAGCCTCTCTTAGTCTCATCTCTCTCTATTTTCCCATCACTTTGTTGTACTCATTTGATCAACAAGTTTCATAATCGTGATGGGTTTTCTTCGTCATAGAACTTTCATGTTCAATTTTCTCTGTTTGATCATCATTTTCTTGGCTGCTGCGGTGTTTTCAAGCCAAGAAAATGTTCATCAAGCAATGAGAGACAAGGCATCGTTGGTTTCATTCATGTCCGGGATTGTTTCAGACCCTCACCATGCTCTAGAGGACTGGAATTCTAATTTGGACGATGTTCATTTTTGTAATTGGACTGGCATCAGATGCAACAATGCCAGAGACCAAGTTGTGGAGCTTGATCTTAGTAGAAAATCCTTAAGAGGCACTATTTCACCAGCTCTCTCTAATCTTTCTTCCTTAACCATTCTTGATTTGTCAAGCAACTTCTTTGAAGGTCACATTCCAAGAGAGTTAGGCTCTCTTTCTCGGCTCACACAACTCAGCTTGTCTTCAAATCTTCTTGAAGGAAACATTGCAGCTGAGCTTGGTTTCCTTCACAGATTGGTGTATCTTGATTTGGGAAGCAACCGGCTAGGGGGAGAAATTCCAATGCCCCTTTTCTGCAATCACTCTTCTAATTCTCTGCAGTACATAGACTTGTCTAACAATTCTTTAAGCGGCAAAATTCCTTTAATACATGGATGTGAGCTGAAAAAACTGAGGTTTCTTCTACTTTGGTCGAATCATCTAGTTGGACAGGTTCCTGCAGCACTTTCAGACTCCTCGAAACTAGAATGGCTCGACTTAGAATCCAACATGCTAAGCGGGGAGTTGCCATCGGAGATTGTAGCCAGAATGCCAAAGTTGCAGTACCTCTACTTGTCCTATAATGACTTTGTGAGCCATGACGGTAACACTAACCTTGAACCTTTTTTAACCTCTTTACTTAATGCCTCTAACTTTCAAGAGCTTGAATTAGCTGGGAATAATCTTGGGGGAGAGATACCGCCTATTATTGGTGATCTTTCAACCAATCTTGTACAAGTTCATTTAGATAGTAATCTTCTTTATGGTTCAATTCCTCCTCACATTTCAAACCTTGTCAACCTCACCCTGTTGAACTTGTCTAGTAACCATTTGAATGGAACCATCCCATCCAAACTATGCCTAATGACAAAGCTGGAACGGGTATATCTCTCGAACAATTCACTCTCTGGTGAAATTCCATCTGAACTGGGTGGCATTTCCCATCTAGGCCTTCTGGATTTATCAAGAAACAAGTTTTCTGGTTCAATCCCAGATAGTTTTGAAAACCTTTCCCAGTTACGAAGGCTATTGCTCTACGAGAATCAACTCTCGGGGACAATACCAGCTAGTCTAGGAAAGTGCATCAACTTAGAGATTCTAGACCTTTCTCACAATCAAATGACCGGGGTGATTCCTAGTGAAGTTGCAGGGTTAAGGAGCTTGAAGTTATACTTGAACTTGTCAAGTAATTACTTAAATGGAGAGGTACCAATGGAGCTAAGCAAAATGGACATGGTGCTAGCAATAGATCTGTCTTCCAATAATCTTTCTGGCACAATCCCATCACAACTTGGAAGCTGCATTGCCCTCGAGTCCCTCAACATTTCATCAAATTCCTTACAAGGCCCTGTCCCGGTTTCAATAGGAAAGTTGCCTTTCCTACAGAAACTTGATGTATCTTCAAACCAGTTGGCTGGACAAATACCAGAATCTCTGCAGCAATCCTTAACTCTCAAGCAACTTAACTTCTCTTTCAACAACTTCTCTGGGAATGTATCAAACAAAGGCGCCTTTTCTTTGCTGAGCTTAGACTCTTTCCTCGGAAATGCTGGCCTCTGTGGCTCAATAAAAGGCATGCCAAGCTGCAAAAAGAAGAAATCTCATCATTTGGCTATACTCTCAGTCCTGCTGTCATTTATTATCACTCCCATTTTTTGCATAGTTGGTTACCCCCTCATGCACAGGTCAAAAATCCGAAGGCACCTGGGAATTTTCGAGGATGGGAAATTGCGAGATGATGATGAAGAAGTAGGAAAAGAAGAGCATAAGTACCCGAGAATCTCATATGAGCAGCTCATTGAAGCCACTGGTGGTTTCAGTGCTTCAAGCCTGATTGGTTCAGGCCGATTTGGGCGCGTCTACAAGGGTATCCTTCATGATAACACAGAAATAGCAGTCAAAGTTTTGGATTTGAAGACAGAAGAAGAGATTTCAGGAAGCTTTAAAAGGGAATGCCAAGTCCTGAAGAGAACCAGACACAGAAATTTGATTAGAATCATCACAACTTGCAGTAAACCGGACTTCAAGGCTCTTGTTCTGCCATTGATGTCTAATGGGAGCCTTGAGAGGCATCTTTACTCGTCGTCATCAAGCCATTGTGGATTGAATCTGATTCAGCTGGTGAGCATCTGCAGTGATGTAGCTGAAGGAGTTGCCTATTTGCACCATCATTCTCCTGTTAGAATTGTACACTGTGATCTTAAACCGAGCAACATTCTACTAGATGATGACATGACAGCTTTGGTTACTGATTTTGGAATTGCAAGACTAGTTAAAGGTGAAGACGAGAGAATTCCCATGAATGACTCGACATCCGTCAGCTCAGCAGATGGCTTGTTATGTGGATCCATTGGCTATATAGCTCCTGGTATGTACTTTTTCTACAATAATAGAATTCAAATGTTCATTCTGCTAGTAATAATCACGTTGATGTTTCACTATATGCAGAGTATGGAATGGGAAAATGTGCTTCGACTCAGGGAGATGTATTCAGCTTTGGGGTGCTTCTGTTAGAAATTGTTACAGGAAGGCGGCCAACGGATGTCGATTCTCACGAAGGTTCAAGCTTACAGGAATGGATCAAAACCCAGTACCCCCAGAGGCTTGAGCCTATAGTTCAACAAGCAGTAGAAAAGTGTGCCCCAGCTTCAATGCCAAAGCAATATAACAAAATATGGGGGGATGTAGTTCTGGAGTTGATTGAGATTGGTCTTATGTGCACACAGCACAATCCTTCATTGCGCCCAAATATGCAGGATGTTGCTCATGAAATGAGCCAGGTGAAGGAGTACATCTCCAATCCGTCGTCAGCGTTGTTGATTGAAGAAGTGGACACTAGGGTTGATTCACTCTGATTTTGGAATGCTGAGGGAACTAGTTTTGTTGAAGTACTTTACTAATCATTGAATTAATTTGTTTCTTACTCTTGGAGTTTGTGGCAATTTTTTCTTATTTGTACACGTTTGTATGAGGTTTAGGGTACAATTCAGTGCCTTCTGTAACTATTTTTTGTAGAGAAGCGCAATGAGAATTCAGCAAAAAGTTGAACTAAGCATAAAGGGGAAAGATTATTACTCTAATTCAAGGAATCAATAATTAAGATTACGTACCATAGATAATCTCTATAATATTTAGTATTGTGTTTGTGGCAACCAACACAGATTGATATCCACAGTCCAAAAAGGCATTCAGTTCTCTTTCTGCCCCTTGATATAGAATGGCCTATTTTTAAAATTAGTAGTGGAAGGTTAGGTGCTAATATCCTAATTATGAAACCAAAAATAGCTAGCTATCCATACAGTAGAGCACTTTCTAATGAAAGCAACTGCAACATTTTGTTTGCTGCAGAGGGTAATGAAACAGAAGGGGGTGTTATTATTCAGAAAAATATGAAAATACAGCATACAAATAAATCCTTTTTCTGAATGTTTTCTGTCCTCCACTTTTACTAAATTACTACACCTTTTTCTGTCCCCCATTTTTACTAAATTACTATACCTTTTAGCAATTCATTTCCAGTTTTTTTACTGCAACTAAACACCAGTTGATTAGATTCTCTGGAAAATACTCCTGGAACTTAGGAAAGTTGGAATCTTAAGTACACAGCAGTCAATGGTCATTTCTGTTCAATATGAGACACTATCACTTACAACCTGCATCTCAATGTTGAAGTGATTAAAAATTTACATGAAAGCATTCCTTGTACAATCTAAGAAGACACATTTGCTTGTCACCTAGTCAATATACACTATGCAAACTTTACATTCTGTATCCAAATCAAATCAAATCAAAGAATGAACACACCACTCATTGGAGAAGACAAAGTCAGAGGTACTCTTACAAATTCCTTTTCTGCATATCAAATCTTCAAAACTGATGATGCATGACTTTCACTGGTGTCACATAACTGCTTGATCAGAGCCAAAAGTGTAGCATTGCCTGTTCAACAAAATTGAGAAACCACAATACATCATCAAACATGTCAATCAAATTGCAGCAAAAATACCGTAAAGGAAAAAGTCACAAAATCATACCTCTTGAACAATGTGTAAGGGCTCATCATCCTGTCGAGGAGGTTGCTTAGGCTTCCAAGTATGTATTTCAGAGCAAATTAAGTTAAGTTGCTCACGTATATCCCTAAACAACTTCAAATCCTCTTCTCCTGCATGACTTATTTCATTCCTTACAGTACTTCTGTGTAAGTTCTCGTCATCCTGTGGAGGAGATTGCTTAGGCTTCCAAATATGTATTTCAGACCGAATTAAGTTAAGTTGCTCACGTATATCCCTAAACAACTTCAACTCCTCTTCTCCTGCATGACTTATTTCGTTCCTTACGCTACTTCTCTCTCCCTCAAGCCGCTCTATCCTCCTCCACAACTGTTGAAATCTGGCTTGATTCTCAGTAACCGCAGCAGCCACTCTCTCCCTTGCAGTTGAGTCAACAGTGGTTGTTCGACTCAATATTCTATTCTCGAGCAACTTGCCATGAAACCTTTTCTTAACCCTCTCTGTCTCATCTTGAACATACACTTCACTAATCTCATCACATATCAAATCATCTTTGCCAATAAATTCTTTCTTCTCAACTTCAAAAGCTTTAGAACTCTCAACACCAAATGTCAATTTATCAAACTCTTTCTTCTCACCTTCAAAAGATTTAGGACTGTCCAAAGTTTTAGGACTGCATTCATAGCTCTGTGGAACTTCAAAAACATCATGGACGCCAGTTGAGCATGTAGTACTAACAATTGCCTCCGTTTCCTGTACATTCTCATTATGATCAACTCTTTCAAAGGTAGCAATAATATCTTCACTTTCTGTATCATGGGATGTGCTTGTGATTACTTTCGGAATTGGAGGTAATGAACATGTCCTACCCGGACCCATCAAAATTCCAGATTTTCCTATACCACCGGAATCTTTACAATCTGATATCTCTCTCACTCGGTCGTCTAACTTCTTAATCTGCTCCCAGATCGAATTAAGGTTGCCATTGGAAGCATTTCTCGATTTCTTCTCTGCATCAATGCCCTGGAAAGTAACTTCCTTGTCCACCTTTTTGTCTCCCTTTTTCATACAAGATTCTGGCTTTGGTATCATAGGTTTTTCTTTCGGTAGACTTTCACTCTCTCTTTCTACAGGGCATTTCTTGTTGAGGAAATCCTTGAGCTCAAGTGGAGGCAGGGAGTTGATTCTTCTAATTGCCCCACTAACACCACTCGCTTCCCCATCACCTCTTTGCTGCAACAAGTTTTCCGGATACACATTTTCGGTGGTACCTAATTCTGTACTGACACCCAAGCTCAACAGTTTGTACCTATAAGCCTGAAGCTGAAACTCCAAAGAAGCAATTTCCATTTCCTTCTGATAAATAAGATCCTCGAAAATCGCTAGAGCTTCCTCAGCATGACATATCTTTTCCTCTGCCAATCTCTTGTATTGGTTGGCCTCCATCTTCACAGCAGACTTCTCACCTTGCAAACGCAGTATCATGGATAGAGCTTCATCAGCTGCAGTAGATGAAGCTTCTCTTTCCTGATCAAGGTCAGCATAAAGCATCTGCAGCAGCTGTTGCTGAGACTTGAGCGCTTCGGTTAACGCCGTTATATCAGTCTCAGGCATCCCAACTGACTCCGCCATCTCAAATGTGGGAGCAATTCTAGCAACAAAAATCAATTGCAATTTTATCAGCTATATCCAGAATCAAAAACATTGCTTCACAATTAACATGCTACGTACATTAATTGAGTTAACTATAGCATCGAAATTCAAATCATCAAATTGAAAAACCGGATTATAATGTACCTGATGGGATGTGCAGATCGAAAGGCCTAAACTTCAATTCTCAGAGCAACAAATCGCCGCGAAAGATTCAACCTTGTGAGAAATCCAACCATACAACAACAACAACAAAATAAGGGACGAACAAAAAGACACGAGCCCAGAAACAAACAAACTTTAAGATATGCAAGATTCTAAATAAATGAACAAATCCAACAAAATCGAACTTTTGCTGATCTACAATGAATACAAAAAGAGAAACAGCAACGAAAGCTCTGAGTTCCTTCCTAGGTTCTAGAATTAATACCAGGGGAGACGCATTACATACCAAAAATTAATTACAACAGCTTAACGTTTGCTTTGGCTTCTGTAAAAAGCAGAGCATTGATTTGGAAACATTATCTGAAACAGAAGGAACGCATTAATTGAATGAATAGGAACAACAAAACTGTCTTTTCCGGTTTTTCTATCTCTAACCCAAAATACACGAACCAAAACGAGGTCGTCTTGCCTCCTATTACAGCTCCAGCATGGCCATCAGTGTCTTAATCCATCTCCTTAATCATGTACAGGTGTGGCCCCTACTTGTTCCTTTTCTCCCGCAACCGCTATCTGAGGGGGCCAATTTGATTTTTCAAAAAGTCGTTAGTGGCAGTTTTGTATCGGAATCTGGCCCACTGGAATTGGCAAACGTAGTCGACCTGCTGCCGCTGGCCGACCATCTCTTATATATATCGTCAACTGTATTTGCTTTCCTTTTTTATCTATTTGGATAGAGCTCTGGATATGAGTCAACTATACTATTTTAACCATCATCATGATAAATGAGGATCCAATGGACATGATGGCAATAGTAAACACAACCTGGAATCTGGTTTATATTTTTGGCCTAGGATTAGGGACACAGCCTGGAGTGTGGAATTTAATGATTTTAAAGCTCCAGTCTTTTTTAAGTCGAGGGAAAATTTCTAAAATGTTGTTCAACATGAATGTAAAAATGTAAAAATACATAGCACACATTATCGATGTGTTTCAGTCCAAATCATTAAGGAAAAAGCTATTATTATTATTATGGAAAATGCTTGAGATCACAAAAAATTATACCAAAACTAATTACCAAATGATGTGGCATGTGCTACATCATTGATTACATGGAGTTTTTGCCTTAGTGGATTATTATTTGTTTATCTTTTCTAATAAAATAAAACTAAAGTGATAAATAGAAAATAAATTCAAGATAAATAAATAAACTTTCCCATAAAGAAGCATTCCATTGCTGCTCCGATCAATTGTTGTTGTGATATGTATCCTTATTAATTTCATACATCAATAATTCATTTGCTACTACGACTCATTTATTTTGAACTTTTATCCTAGATGGGTTCCACCTTTTCAATTCTGTAAGATAAGTTTAGAATCTTGCAAGATGGGGTTGCATGACTTCAAAGAATTATATCTATGATGCTGGAATTTATGGTATTCTTCTGAGTTCCAAGGTGATTTTGGGGTCAAATTTCTCTTGATTTAGATATACTCTTTCACAACCAAATTGGAGGAACATTGTTTCCGAATTTGATACTAGAAGGATTTTAAGATTTTAATCTTGTCAGATACCTGTGTTTCAAGCAATAATTAAAGAACTTACAAATAAAGTTTTAGAAGAAACTCATAGAGGCCGGTGAATTTGGGTTTCTGTTTTTTAAAATATTTATAAGAAGATAATTGTATTTCATAATTATTTTTAGGAATCCATGTCATTAAGATTTGTATAAAAAGGCGTTGATGTGGCGGAACATATTTAGTAAAAAAATTTGTGATACGTAGAACTACTGTATTATTATTATTTTCTTTCTTGATTTATTCATTGCATCACATGAAAGAGCTAGGATTGCATCACATGAAAGAGCTAGGATTCCTGGGCCCTGCGTATGATGTTTTAATTTTCTTGGGCAGCCACATTGCACAAGCGTGCTTGACATGCTCATTAATGGACAACAGAGTAAAGAAAAAAGGAAACAATTTAAGCAATGAATAAGGTGGGGCGGGGAGAGCCTGGGAAATGGACTTTCAAGTCTGGAGTGTTGAATATTGATTGCTTTCCTTACGCCATTGATTTGATTTTGGCCCCGCTACATACTTTGACTGTTGCAAAGATGAGGGCGGCGCAATCCGGAGAATTGAAAGTCCAAATAACTTGATTCTTAGGAGAAGGAAATTCAAATGATGCTATAAAATCGAAAATGACAGTTTACCATAACACAGAAGTCAGAACTGAAAGTACTCGAGAACATGTGAAATAATTTCATACACAAGCGGCAGATGATGAAAAAGTAGGAAAAACAGATGAGCGTGGTTAGGTTAGCTGAATGGTGGACATGGATTTGAGCACCAATGTCATGGCATGATGCTTCAGGTAAAAGGATAAAACACTGACATGATCATTAGCCTCAACACTCGACACAAGCAAATTTTTTTAATTAGCCATGGCGCAAAAGATGCACCTGATAACACAATCAATCCAATCTGATTCCTCAGGTTGATGGAACTGTAAAGCACCCCTTAAAACAAATCAACTATTTTTTCAAGGCAACGGCAGAAGCTGTGCACAAATCACATTACTCTACAAGCCGAACTAGAAACCAAATTATTTGCCTTCTGGTACCTACTACAGCCTGTGCATAAATTACATTATTCTACAAGCAGAACTAACACAATCCTACACAATTCTATTGGCCCTAAGCTGTGTGATAGCTTCCAACAAATGCATGGTGCTAGTGTTCAACAAACCAATGGGCAACATGATCATACCAATCCCAAATAAGTGCTCTGACATAACTTACGAGAAAACTGAAAGTGTATACATGACCAACTTGGCTCTGAGATTTGTCCATTTTAATCCACAGGAACCTCAACCTCCATCTTCAAAGCTGAGTTTCCAAGAGTCTGTAAACAATGAGGGATTAGCATTTTCTCATTAGTGAAGGACATAAATGCTTTCAGCATCTTATTGCATAAGTCTAACTTAATGCAGGACATGATTTTATAGACATCCAAACAAGAGCAGACAGTTCAATAAAAGTCCCATCATGCTAATGTAACAAGAGGTATGTTGAAATGAAAGGTCAGTTGAGGGATAATTCAAAGTGTCTGTAAAAAGGTACAAGTAGAAAATTCCAATTAAGTTGCTGTAAAATCTTTGCTACTTCTGAAACTATAACACTTGGGAACTTCAAGAAGAATAAAAAAAGTCAACACAACTGCAAATTGAAAAGGAAATAATAAAAACTAAAAAACATGCCAACTTCTTGAGATATTTAACCTTACATCAAGGGTTCGTCACATATGAATAATCTCTATCTCTCTGTCTCTGTCTATAATCTAGGACTGGTGCAAGGGTAAGCTATTACTTCTAGTATTATTAAAAGTGATTACTTCTAGTATTATTAAAAGTGTCTAGTGGATGCCATATGCTTGAAATCCATATATGACAAAGAAAATGAGGAATCAAAGTTCTCTGTCCCTTATTTCGATCCATGGTCCCATGCACATGGTAAAACATTTCTTCCAAAAACTCCCTTCATCAAGAACATCTATTTTCATTGTTTTCTAAGCATGACTAGGAGGAGAACATCAATATACTAATCAGAATAGTCAAGATTAATCAACTAATCAAGCAATCACTAAGATGAAACAAGCTAAGAAAAGAGATGCCACTGTCATATCTATAATCATGTGCATCAACTGAATAAGGTATGGTACCTTCACAAAGTCAGATATGGTTAGAGAAGAATCCTTTGTATAGCCTGATTCCTCGAGGACATGGGTCAATACTTGCTGTACAAAAATGCACACAAATACAAACAAAATCAAACACACGAATAAAAGTTCCACCAAAGTATAAAATTAGTCTACTTTGTATGAAATACAATAGACCATCATATTTTCAATCACCAAGATATATAGAAAACTAGGTCTTAAAGAAGATACTTCCAAGAAGCCAATCAATCTACAAAGAGCACACACTACTTTTAGATTAGTCATCTTTTCCCCTGTTTGGCGTAAGAACCAAACATCAAATCATTCATAAAACCAAACCTGACTCCCTAGATAAAAGCAAGATTATTATAGATATATAGCTTCAAAACAAAAGCTAATAAGGTGATTGAACATATTCCAGCTAGCTTGTAATGCATACTTTGCAGAAGAGCAGCTTGTTTAAGCCAATTACTAATCCCATCTGAAGCTTCCTTTCCAATCTAAATGGAAGCATTACAGAGCTTTTACACCAAGGTATATGATCGGATAATGTACACTAGTGAAATTTAGCAACCATGTAATCTAAGTATGCATGAAGTACAAAAACTTACAACTGAAATATTTGTCTGCTTTACTACCCTAAAATTGAAATAAGCAAGCAATGCATGCGAGAATTTTGGATAATAACCAACCTCCCTCTGTTGCTCAGATATGAACTGCCCCGTCAAATCCCGTAAAACATCCAGCATGTCATTGAACGTGACTTTCCCATTGTGGTCGGAATCATATACCTTGAAGATAACTACAAACAGAAGGGCAAACCAAACAGCAATTCAAAAAGATGGAATCAACCAATCTTATAATTGTAAAAGTGACTTATTGATGTTGAAATTACACTCAATCTTTTGCTGCAAGCTTGCACGAGAACTGAATGCTGACAAGAATGCAACAAATTCCTTGAAGTTCAATCCATCCAAAACCTTCAGCAATCTCTGCAAGATGTGAATGACATTGCACATTATCCATATTCTCCATTTTTCACACAGAAAATTTACATGAACATTAACTCAATACACGAAGAAATATATTACAAGGCAATAGCAATATGGGTAGATCCAACACACATGTATGCTATCAGATTCAACAAAAGCCTCAATCTTTAAAACTTGACTGCTCGCAGATCACAAAAGCTTTAACCTTTATTTGGGGATATGCTTACCTGAGAGAGAGGATTGACTGCGAATTCAGGTACGGACAAGAACTCGTCGGCGGAGATGAAACCTCCGCCGCTGCGATCGAGCTGACAGAACCTCTCGTACAGAGAAACTATCTCCTGCTGCGAAACTACATGGGACAGAGACAGAGATCAAAGTCAAATGGGAATCCTAAGGTTGGTGATTCAGTGATGAAATTAAGGGAAGAGCAAGATTGTTACATGTGTGATTGCAGTGTTGCTGAACTTCTTCGATGTCGTACTGAGTGAGCATGGAGGATGTGTTGCCCATGGTGCCCAGGAAGACGGTTGGACCTATCTATGAGAGCATCTCCGCTCCAAAACCAACATTAAACCCACTTTCGTAGCTTCACAACCAAAAACCTCGGTGGTTTAATGACGTTATTAAAATGTTTTTTTTTTTTTTTTTTTTTGAAAAAGTCTAAAAGATGGAAAACAAAAAACAAAAACTATGACCTTGCTCTCTCGACACGCTAGGTGGGCCCTGCTAGTTATTTTAATAAAAACGGGAGGGTAAAATTCATATGTTGTTTGGAATAGCAAGCAAAATCAAAAAAGAAAAACCGGTACACCTAAATAAGAAGCCAAAGACCCTAAGAACTCGATCCGTTTAGCCGGAGAAGACCGAGGCCAGCAATACAAGTCGCCGCGTTCCCAGGTTGAAAAATCTCAACTTAACTTTTAACGTTAATCTTGCGTGCCTCCTCATATGTATGGAGCAAACAATTCAGAGAATAGTATCTCTGAAAATCGGTCTTTTTATAGAGAATTTCCGTGTTCATATTGAATACAGAATACCCAGTTTATATTTATTACAAACAATCTAATGTTTTTGAAGTAGCGCTTGTATAGCCAACTATAGCGTTTACCCATGTTTGGTTTAGTGAGAATTCAGTGGGATACGATTGCAAGTTCAGTTTTATGAATCAAATTGTGATCTCATTGTTAAATTGCTTGATTGTGATCTTTGGTTCTGATTTAGCAGGAATTTTGCGGCAGCAGTGGATTCGTGCTCATATTGAGTTCACAGTTGAACAATGGTGTGTATATGATCCTCTTTCTTGCTTTAAACCATTATGTTAAGTGTCAATATGTATGACTAGACTGAAATCCTGAAGTTAGTCAAGTTGCTAGGGGCCTTTTTGTTCCTTACCAAATAATTGTATATATAAGATTGTGCTTAGAGGAAACAACATTTGTTTGATATTCTGTTGGCTATGAAAACTACATAAAACAAGACAGTGATTCCAATATGCATCCCATGTGTCTCCTGGTATGGGAGGAAGCAAATGTTGCTACTTATAGAACAGGATATGATGTGTCCTCCCTTAAGTAGGTCCATGTGTAAATCGTTGTTACACAAATGAGCCTCTCAAAACTTTTTGTACATAATGGAACTGTTTCTTTCAGAAAAGAGCGATTAGAGAAGGTTATGATCTGATGTTTTAGAACACAATTCAGAATTAGATACAACAATGTAAGAGTTTGTGAAGCTTGTGGATATGGTCTGATGCTAAGTTGCATTTTGGTGTCATGTTTTTATGCATGGAGATTTATTTTACCGACTTTTTAGTATCTCTTTGAATTATACTCTGAAAATGAATGGCCTGTACTAAAGGTTACGGTAAGTCTTGTTTCTGGACTGTAAAATGTTGTTCATTTTCGTGAGAAACTATATCCTGATTAGTAACTTCCTTTTCCCAGGCCATGTATATCCGTGTTAAGCGTAGTAAGACAACTTACTTTATCCAGTGTGAACCAACCGAGACAATTTTAGATATTAAGCAGAAATTGCAAAATCTTATTGATCAACCGGTAAATGATCAGCGCTTGATCCTAGTCAGTACTGGGGAAGTACTGGAAGATTCAAAGACGTTGGCAGATCAAAAGGTACCAAACAAACATTACATATCTTTTTAGTTGACTATCATAGTTCTTCTCTTGCTCTCTCCCCTTCTCTCACTTTGATTTTATAGATTCTTCACTGCAACTATATTCCTGTGTGTAACCTGATTCTCGTTAATGATCGACTGAGCACTGGATATGTATATCTACTATAATCGTGTCTCTCTCTCTCTTTTTTTTCCAGGTGGAAAATGATGGCGTTGTAGCACTGACTTTGAGAAAAGGTTGAGTCTCTTATGCTTTTGTTGTTTGGCCCTCGACTTTTATGCATCGTATTCATATAATAGCTGGCATTTCAGTTTAGTTGCTTGTGCTGGTATATGCATGGTTCTAATTTTCAGTCATGCCATCATGTTGACTTGAATTGTATTCCGTGTGTAAGCAAAGAGTCGATGGTTGGATTATGATTCTATGTATAGAAGAGAAATATGGGTTGTCTGTTGTTTATTTGCTTTGTTATGTCTGACCTTAAGTTCACTCCAGGCTTGTATTTGGAGATGTTTATCTGGTTCTTTGGAGTTGTTAGTTTGATATGAATGAAAACTGATACCAGCGTGTCAGAGCCACCTTCGTGGATTATGCACTTAGGTGCTTCTTTGCACTTTATCTAGTCAATCTTTCCATTGGGCAGCAGTGTTTGGGTTTTGACATGCATTTTCTTTGCCCTTTTCTAAAATATTCTTATAAACATTGACTTCTCCTAATCAATAGATATAGTTATTGGAGTTCTAGAATGGCAATTGATATTATAGTAGAATATAAAAATAAATGTCAATTGAAAATGTGCTTCTTTGTTTGAGCAAGAAGAGACCACAATGAATGGCTTCTATATTTTTAGTATTCTGATATATCTATTAATTATGACTAAACCAAAGCTCCAAGTACGAGTATCTTTGTAATGATGGTATAGACTACTTGCAACTGGTTTGTAGTAATAGTGTTCTATCCTTGAAAGTTAAACAAAGGCCTAGGATTTATGTATTTGTTAACCCCTTTAGGTCCCTAGACTCGGAATTCATTATATGCTTTGAAAGTTAACTGACGGGTGCATTGTGTTGATGATATTTTCCTTTTATCTTATGTTTGTTTTGGGACAACATTTTAAAATTTATCTTGGTTGTTTTCAGATGACGATGAGTTTGAAGAAGTGAACATTGTACGACCAGATGACTTCTACCAATCTCGTGATGCAGATGCAAGCAGTTGGTGAAGTTAGAATTTGCTCTCGGAAAGTTTATAACTCACTGCAAGCTTCAGCATATTGAGTGTAGATCTTAGCTATCCACACCCATGGCGCTAATGTATTGTTTCGTGCGTGGTAATTGTGGGAGGAATATGTTAAATAATAAACATTCAAGTTTTGTAGATGAAATATTTGGGGAGCTTCAAATTGACTGTATGATTACGATTTATGAGTGTACAATGTTTTACATGAAATAAGCCAAACATTTACAATGATTATGAATGATGCTATTGGCCTATTGTCAATATCAAATTTGAAGGGTAGTTGTTTGAGATGTGATGAAGAAAAAATTCTATGAAACATAAATATACTGATACATCAAGAACACTAATTTTGATATAGGAGTATTTCACGCATAAATAGAATGGTTTGACTTGATCTTAAATTATCTACTTCTCTATTGAGCTAGTTTATTTAATGTATTGATATATTATTGTACGATAGACGAACCCTCGATGAAGATATGGCCTCTTGCGACGTTGTATCATATGATTTATTTTTACGTATACTAGCATTCTTCATACATGCTCTGCATGTGTAATAGTTTTTTCTTTTTAAGAAAATAAATGAAACAAAACAGTTATTGCAGAGAGAAAATAGTTAAAGAAAAAAGTGGGGGTTGTGGGATCATTTCATTTTTAATTTTCTTAATAAAAATTTATTTTATAATTATCATATTTACCCTTATAATTTAATTTATTCTTAAAGTTTTTTAATATTTCAGGATTAAATATATAAAATTTTTGGTTTTAACTAACAAAACATCTTCTCTTAATAATAGTCTAGATAGATATCCCAAAACGACGTCGTGGGAGTTCCATTTCAGCACACACTAAACGACGTCGCATTCGCTTTCCTTATCTCAAATTCAGTAGTAGTAGTTAGAAGCGCGAGACTGGTGTCTCCTCCACAGCTCTGAAGAAATGTCAGTCCTTCCCTCCAAGTTTGGCTCTCTCCACCTCCATCTCCTCCGCCCTCCAAACCCAAACCCTAACCCTAGCCCTCATCCTCGCCGCCACACACTCAAGATCTCCAGCGGCAAGAGGTCCGGCAGGCAGAGATACCCGTCGGAGAGGAAGGTGCTCAAGTTGAAGCACAAGGATATCGTCGGGAACGTCAAGAACAAATACGAGGGCATTTGGAGGCTCTCCAAGCTCGGAGTTCCGGTCGACCGTGACCCCGGAAAGGACTTCCTCGGCGTCTCCCAGAGCTTGCTTGAAGAAATTGCCAAAGTGCTCGAGTTTCCGGTAATTCAATCTTTAAGAGTTTACTGAATCTGAGTTACAGTTGTTTCGGCCGCGATAGTAATCTATGGTTTTTCACAGGTTGCTTCAATGCTGCCCTCGGAGGCCTTCACCGTGGTTCGGAAATCTTTTGATGCAAGGAAGGTGTGTGTTAATAGTTATTTACATTTTGGCTAGGGGTGAATTCATCAATTATTGTTTTGAATGATAAAGAAGAGTTGGACTCATTTTGGTTAATCAGGAAGTAATGTGCTAATTTGTTGCTAATTTTGAATGTAGAGGTTGAAAGAACCAAAATTCGTTTACATAGTGGAAATGGATGTTGATAAGCTATTGAGTTTAGAGCCTCGTGCTTGGGACTTCATTTCGGAGTTGGAGCCCAAAGTTGGGCTGGTAGAACACATGCCTCAAGCAAAGATATCTGGAGATTTGACGAGTATTATACACGGGTTAAAAGAAGTGCATCAAAGTTCAGTTTCCGGAGAAAGTGGAAATACAATGCTGAATGGGTCTCAAGGATCGTACAAATTTCCAACGGCTAGAAAACCCAAGATTGCGGTAGTGGGCAGTGGACCATCTGGGCTGTTTGCTGCCCTTGTTCTTGCGGAATTTGGTGCAGATGTCACCGTAATAGAAAGAGGTCAGCCTGTGGAACAGAGGGGGCGTGACATTGGTGCTCTGGCTGTCCGTCGGATCTTGCAGACAGAAAGCAATTTCTGCTTTGGAGAGGTTATACTCTTATAACTTGATTCACCTTGTGCTCTTAGCCGTTTTCCTGATTCGATGAAACATGTGCTATACATACCTTCTTACATATATCTTTACCATTGAGTCATTTATCAAGGACTTATTCATGGCAGGGTGGTGCAGGTACCTGGAGTGATGGAAAGCTGGTGACCAGGATTGGAAGAAACAGTGGGAGTGTTTTGGCGGTTAGAACCGTTGTCTATACTTTTAGATATTTAAACCATGCATATGTCCTGTCAAGTGTATCATTTGGTCTCCTTTCTTTCAAGTGAATAGTATAGATTATCCTTTATCCACTGTTATGTGGGTTGATTGAGAATTCTTTACTTCTCTCAGGTTATGGAAACTTTAGTTCAATTTGGAGCTCCAGAAGGAATTTTGGTTAACGGAAAGCCTCATTTGGGAACAGATAAATTGGTTCCACTACTTCGCAATTTTCGGCAGCATCTACTAAAGCTGGGTGTGAGTAACATTACATTTCCTTGCAAAAATAATATCTGCATTTTATATATATATGTTTCTTACTTCTTACATATCCTAGATTGTGTGTAATTGTTTATTTACATGCTTAGGTGACCATCAAGTTTGGGACAAGGGTTGATGATCTCCTTGTAGATAATGAACAAGTTGTAGGTGTCAGAGTTTCTGATTCAGTCGACAGGTTACAGTCTAGTAGCAAGAAATGGGAGTACGATGCTGTTGTTCTGGCTGTTGGACATTCTGCACGGGATCTTTATCAAACACTTCTATCTCATAACATTGAGTTGATCCCAAAAGATTTTGCTGTGAGTTATTTTACTTCCTTTTATTTGGAGTGTCCAGAGAAACATGTATCTATGTAGTTATGTTTGTGTTCATGAATCTTCCTACCACTACCGTACCTTTCAGAAACTTATGATACTATAGTTGTGTTCAAAGTTCACAGCAGCGAAGTATCTACAAGCAGTGAGTCAGTGGCATAATTAGTATCATTATATAGTGTAGTTGGTAAGTGAGTGTAAGGAAGAGAAGATGTTTTGTATGGCGTGTTTGCCAGATGAAATAGTTAATACATATGATGAACTGAACATGGAGCTGCTATCTTTCCTTATCTGTTTCCGAAGTTTGTACACCATCCTTTTGGTGGCTAAAATGACAAGTATCAATGTAAAATCCCATTGCTTCTTGTGCTTGAGCTTCGGAAATACTTTGTTTACTTGACAAAAGCTTATGTTGCTGAACAGGTTGGCTTGCGGATTGAGCATCCTCAAGAAGTTGTAAACAGCTTACAGGTTGGTTACCTTGTCAGCTTCATTTGAAACTCTGAGTGAGGCTTTGTACATCCTTTCATACTACTAGAAGTTTTCTACTATGCAGTATTCTGGATTGGCAACTGAGGTTTGCAGAGGACGCGGTAAAGTACCAGTGGCAGATTACAAGGTTGCAAAGTATGTAAGTGGAGAGAACAGGGCTGAACCTTTGCATGCAACAAGTCGAAGCTGCTATTCCTTCTGTATGTGTCCTGGTGGTCAGGTACTTCTTTCTTTTTTTGAGTTTCTTGATGATCCTAATTGCTGTTTTGGCTTCTCAATGCTCCAAATGATCCAAAGTTTCATATATTTACAACCAACCAGTAATGGGCTTTGGAAATGGCTAGTTGGATGATTGATCATGAATTATGCATAATGCAAAGATGCAATGGTTCATCATTAGATGATGGATTCACCTGTAATATATTTAGATGGATGAAGTCACTGAGATGGTATTTGCAGGTTGTTCTTACAAGTACAAATCCATCTGAAATCTGTGTCAATGGCATGTCATTTTCTCGACGTGACTCAAGGTGGGCAAATGCTGCACTCGTTGTGACCGTCTCAACAAAAGATTTTGGTGCATTGAATCTCCATGGACCTCTAGCAGGGGTTGAGTTTCAGGTATCTTTTCTGTTAGATTCATTTTCTCCTTATTGATTATACATTTGCCCCTCCAGCTTTTGTTATAAGGGATTGCAACTTGAAGATTAGCTTAAGGACCTTTTTTGTCATATTTTTGGCGACATGAAACTAATTTTATTATTATTTATTTTTTTCCATATTCTATTTTTCCTTTTGCTAATGTGATAATAGTTAGATCAAGTCTGGTTGCACATTCGATAATTATTTGGTTTGATTGGTATCTCCTCCATGCACATTGATAATTTCAACCAAAATAATAGCATTGGCAGACCTAAAACTTCAAAACATGCTCTAATGTTCTAATCATTTAGAGAGAATTTGAGCAAAGAGCGGCAAGAATGGGAGGTGGAAATTTTGTGGTGCCTGTGCAGACAGTTACAGATTTTATGGACAATAAATTATCAGGTAGATTATTATGTCATATCTCATCGTTTTGCCATCATATATGCTCATAAAGCTAAGGTTGGCTTGTCTTTCCAGTAACATCTGTGCCACAGTCAAGTTATCGATTAGGAGTGAAGGCAGCAAATCTTCACAAGTTATTTCCTGATTATGTAACAGAGACTTTGCAGCAGTCAATCTCAGCATTTGACAAAGAGGTTTTGAATTCTCTTTACTTGTTATTATTGACCCTCACTGTCCGTTTATACCTAATGTACTGTTCCGCGTATTTGTTACTAATAGATTTTTGTTTTCTTGAAATTTGGAACCTTCAGTTACCGGGCTTTATCTGCGAAGAGGCCCTTCTTCACGGAGTGGAGGTATTTCCAGCTACTAAATTTGCTTTTTCCGTTTTTTTTATATTACGAGGATGTTACATAACTAATGGTTTATACCTCATTGCTGAATATAAATTATGTATCTATATAAGCACCAAGAACAACATATTATTGATGTCAGTATCTTACACGGTTTCCATAAATTCATTCCAGACTAGGACCAGTTCTCCCATCCAGATTCCCCGCAATGTTAAAACTTATGAGAGCACATCATTGAAAGGTCTCTACCCTATTGGTGAAGGAGCAGGTTATGCTGGAGGGATTGTAAGTGCAGCTGTGGATGGTATGCATGCTGGTTTTGCAGTGGCAAAAAATTTTGGATTGTGTAATGATGGCATAGAGTCAATTTTGGGCAAGGCTCGGAGTGCTGGATTTTTGGAGTACTAGATGCATATTCAGGGTTTCAAGTTTGTTTGTCATTCAAAACAAGCTCAATCATCTACGTTGAAGATCTTGGGACCTGAGGTACATCCATGCATGATTTATAAAAATCTACAGAAGAATAAGAGTTAGTATAGTGTATGATGTTTACATAACCTCCTGCTGTTATGCTTGTGCAGATTGATGAGATTTCTCATTCCATCAAGGATTCAAAATTTGCAACACGGTAATCAGGTTGATGCATAATAATGATGGAATAATAAGTTTCTGTCCACCAGAGAGTTTATCAGACGGTGTACTATCCTCTAAGTTGGATATAATGCTGAGATTTAAGAGTCGTCGCAAATGAGCAGCTTGAAGGAGGGTGATCGCACCATGACATGAGCCTTCTGTTTGATAATATAGTGATGTCTCTCCTACCTTAACGAAACCAAAGATGCCCCAACTGACAGACGCCCTCCTGGTTCCAAGCACATTGACTTGGGAAAGATCCTGTAAGGTTCGAGGACCCTATGTAGATTTAACTAGACTTTAGAAAGCGAACTATTTGCAATTTATCATGTTATACATCGTTTTGACTTTAGAAATTTAGAATTAGCAATATTTTTCTCTTTTTCTAATGCACGTCAAACACGTACATTCCATGTATTCAGACTTGAGTACCATTGTGTTCCCATAATGGTATTCCTCTTTGTAATTGCGGTCTCTGCCAAGGTGTCCAATGCGAACTAGAAACCAAACACAAGTAAAATCGGTGAGTATATTCATATATATTATGAATTTATGAATATTAGAACGACAACGTGGTCAATGTGGATTATTTTTGTTCAGAATAATCAACATTGCTCATGTTATTTAGTGGAACCAATAAAGTAGACGTAGTTGCCCACATGGGATGGAAGCACATAGTGACAAGTTAGAACAAGCAGCAGATTTTCCTTGTTCTTTCTTCCTTGAAGAGCTCTGAAATACAAGATTTATATGTTGGAATAAGAGTAGGGACATGCTCTGGGCATGGCATATGCATGGGTTCGATTCGCCATGATTGCATTCCATTCTTCTTTCGTATTATATTCTGGCACATGAGGCCTCATCATTTGGTCTTTTTTTCTCAGTTTTAATTTATGAAGAAGATTTGGCTGAATCTGCATTTCAATATTGCATTATCCATTTTTCACATATTGTAATCACTGCATAATTATTTATACATTTTTTTTCTCAATTGGTTTCCCTTTATATAGATTTTAAATTATAACATGGAATGACATGCCTATTCAACTAATTTTAAGCTTAATCTCTATTGATTTCATGATAATAATATGTATCATATGAGCGTTGTTTCTGGTGTATTGTTTGTATTTGGACGTGAAATGTATTAATTAATTCAGAAAGAACAAGCAAGAGGAAACTGGGTAGGCCCTTAAAGATGGGGATAACTCGCAAAGCGATTCAATTTAGGCTTTAACTTCTAACTGAAGCAGATAGTTGCAGAACATATGATCTGTCCAAACTCCAGACTATCGAAAGGGACTTTGCCTATAGACAATACAATTCTTTAGATACACTGTATCTGCGTTACATGTTGTCGTCGGGCCAAAAATAGTATAGACGTACGTTACATGTTGAATTACATTCAACTTTTTGGGAATTGATACAATTTTTGTATCAAACATTACAACTTTTTGAGAATTGATGAGGACTTGATCAGTTCTTGTATCAAATCAGTTTTTGTAGTTTTTGTAGCCTTAGTGCCTCATTGCAATTAATCAGTCTGAATGTGAGTTTCAGACTTTTTATGTGGGATTTGTAATTATTTGTAATTAACTCAGATTCTGAAATATCAAAGTGTTCAGTGAATGTGTTTTTTTTATATTTTTTAATAGTTAGCAAAATTTGGTTTTATGTGAGTTAGGCAAAAGCCCAACCCGACCCTATTCATAAAGGCTGGCCCGACCCGGTCCTTTTAGCCCTTGCGGAATGCGCCTTAAGGGCGGGTCAGGGTTTGCATTTTGAGGCCTCGGCCTGGCCCTAATCTCTGTTGACTTGGTCAAAGCCCAGCCCACCACAGCCCTACCCTAAGTCCTAAATTTTAGGGTAGGGCTGGCCCTAGCCCGGCCCATGATGAGGCCTAAAGTTGAGACAAAGCCCGGCCCATGATGGCCCATGCAGCATCATGCAGCATCATGGCCCTAGCCCGGCCCATGATGCTGCATGTGCCAATAATATATTATAATATCACTCAATATAGAGGGACAAGTAGCAAATGATGGGAAATCGGGCCATTTGGGCTTTTGGTCTCATGGTATGTGAAGCCCAAGACCGAACCGATACAATGTATTCGGGTTAGGCTTTGCATCGAACTGAGAATTTTCATATCAAAACCGAACCGAATCGGACTTTTTTGCTCGGTTCAGGTCGGGCTTTCGGTCTTTCTAGTCTAGACGCCCAGGCCTAAACTTAGTTAAATAAAGTGGTGATTAGAGTAGTTCATTTTATAAGTTCTTATAAGTTCATCTCTCATGCACTGCTTCTAGGGCTGCACACGGATTGGGTTGGATCGGTTTTGACTCCAAACCGTCTCTATGCCAAAGTGAGTGGTTTAGGCATTTTGGAAAACCATTCATAAAAAAAAATAAGCTCAGTCCGACCCAATCCAATCCAATTGGTTTGGTCGGTTAGGCGGTTTTCACCTATATAATATTAACATGCTGCTTATGAAAAAATTCATAGTAAAAATTCAATCTCAAGAATTGAAATTATGTTAAATTATCTAAATTTAAAATTCAATAATTAAAATCCAAAACTTAGATTCAAAGTGATTCACTTATTTAACGACTTAGCCATCAATACTAGCTTAATATGATAGTATTAAAGGTCAAAGAATGAGAATGAGAGATTGAGAGATCAGAGATGTGTTATGAAATGATCAAAAAAATTGTAGCGATTATATACTAAGGTTTTAGGCCTTTGAGCCTTGAATTCAATATGATAGTATATCATTTGAGAATAAAGTTATAACTGGAGATTTAGAACTTACTTAGAACAAACCGGACAAATAAATATATATTTACTATGTGTATATAACTATATATATATATATATATAAACTTTTTCTCTTATGTTTCAAACATACCGGTCGATTTGGGTTCTGGGGTTTAAGTACAAGAGAAACCAAACCAACCCAGTTCATAAATGGTTTGGTTCGATATTGAACCAATTTTCAATTTTTAAAGTTAAAAAATCTTAACCAAACCATATTTATCGGTCGGTTTTGGCCGGTTTGTACCATGTTTTGCACACCCGTAACTGCTTCATATATTCGAAGATTCTGTCGGACCAAAATACTAAACTTTTGCTGTGAACTTTCGATCGATCAATCTTGCTGTAAATCAATGTAAATGGGGTTTCCAGCTTTCGGCTAAAAGCAGCAGGGATATGATAATATTGCCAGTGCATAATGTCTGGTTAATTAGTGTCTAGCTAGGGAGGAACTTTAACATCAAATTACGGATTAAACAAATGATGAGAGGAATGTGTAGCTAGCATGAAAGCATAGAAAAAGTTAGAACTTCGATCGAATTAGAAAAAGTATTGACATTATGGACAACAAGCAGAAGCTGCTTTTGACAGAAGGAGAAGCGCGTACCTTTTGACTTTCCGCACTTTTTATCATGTAGAATTTTGAAGTGGTGGTGGAGGGAAAATAAAAGGTAAGGACTGAGCTACTTGATTAGTTCATGCAATCATGATTACTCACCGTGCATTCACCAGTACATGTTTCTTTATCTTGGCTTGAATCAAAATTATTCATCTCTTTTCTTAGACTATTGATATTTCATAGAATTGTCCTACGTAATAATTCGTCTTGTGGCTTTTGGTAGGTTACAGGAAACCAAACATTTCTTCCCAGAAACTTAAGTTTTGACAACAAGAAACGTACAAAACAGAATAAAACTGCTTGCTTCTTGTGAGAGAATTGAACAGAACATAGTTATGCTTGTAGGGATATGATTCTTGGTTGGTCTCACAGCGATAGCGACTCCTACACACGGCCTTGCCAAGTCTTTGGAGGTCAATTAGCAGTCAATTAAACCCTAAAATCGAGGATGCATGAACTGTAATTAGCTTAGCTCTGAGCCTCTGACCCTTAATTTGAGGTTTTATACATTGAGCTACTGATTCAATTAGTGAGCTCAGTAATCGCCGGCCGAAATGATAAATTCGATCGCTAGCAAACTGCTAGCTATAGCAGAAGTTGAGTGTCACTGAATTTCATTGCAGAATGACTGATGTATTGCATGCATCTGCTATGTCGAAGATGATGGATGGCTTAGTGCATTAATATATAGCAATATTTCCTTTAGTTTTTTGGTACTGTTGTCAATGACTGTTTGATATGCATGTATATGTATTTCAATTAATTGCTTGCTGGTATTTTTTTTGCCATCTCCAATCTTATTTTAGTAGTCACCAACCACGATCTGACAATCTCCCCAGAAATTGTTGCAAACAATTATCTAGAAATTCTGTTTGGTGGACTACCTCTTTTGATAGGCCATTGATTCGACTAATTGGATATTTCAAGAAAACCAAAATTTGTTGGTTAACTTAATGAATAATTAATCCCCTTCATCATTTCCCTTGACCATTGATATGTTCTACATTTTACCATTTTATAAACTTACAAGGGTTGATTATTATACATTAGTTGGCCTTTCAACTTCCTTAAATGCAGAAAGCTCTCCTATTAAGTTAAACTCAACATGTCATCATTTCATTTCTTCATTATATCAGAAGAAATCGAATTTTTATCATATTCCTAACTATATTCTTTACATTTTCTTATCAGTTAGACTAATTCCAAAGACTCGTGAAGTATTAGTATTCACAACTAATATACTAAATTAATTTTTTTTTCTTTTTTATTTGATGAATGATATGCTATGGTTTTAAAATGCTCACACTAATTAATTTTAATTGAATCTTCAAAAAAAAAAAAAAATTTGAATTTTCAAAAAAATTAATTAAATTCAATTAACATCATTATCTGGTCCATAACGTTTAGGTGGGCGCAAGCGCAACGCAGCAGAAACGCGCCAAAGAGGTGGCGCGAAATCAACGTTCTTTCCCGGTCCCTCCCAACTGTAACCGTTTCTTCCCCATTTTATTTATTTTTATTCAAAAATTTAAAATCCCCTTTTTCTTTTTTCTTTTGGTCTTTCAAAAAACACACTAATTATTTCCTCAAATCAACCACCACAGCCTTTGAACCTTCCCTTTCCCCCTCTCTCCGCTTCAAACAACTCCCGCCGGAAAACCTTGACTCTCCGATCACCGTCCCACGAGCCCCCTTACCACCTCCGTTCCCGGCGAACCTCTCAGCCGCCACGTTGCCTTGCAACTCGATTTCTCGAGGAGATCAAACTAAAATCATCCGGCTCCGGTGAGTCTCGGATTTGTATTGCTTCTGATTATAGGGTTTTTGTTGATCTGAGCAATTTTTCATTTTCGAATCAATGGATAGAATTTCAGTATTTGTGGAGATATAATTATTATCTATTTTGTTTTGCAACTATTGGTTGATTTTGTGTCTTGAAATTTCGATTAGATCGATCCAATGATTTTTTTTTTTTTTTTTTGGAGGGAGAGATTTGCATGAGCAGTGAAACACTGAGCGTGTCTTCAAAATCAGAGACAAAACCCCGTTCTATGTAATGGATCACTCACTCCTTGAATTCAATTTTTCTTTTTATATCAGTTTCGGCATTTTATCGATTTTTGTTCCTAAATCTGATATTTCGATGGGTCAAAACAAAAAATGTTATTCTTATCTGTAATTCCAACATAAAGATGTGTTAGGGTTAATTATTTTATATGCGTATTTGCTTCTGAATTCTGTCCCTGGTTTTTAATTTTTTACACTGTAAATTCATGGGGATGGACAATGATCCTTCGTCCACGTGGAGCTGCATGTCTTTTCCTATTTCCCCAAGAACATTAGCACCTGCAAACTTCAACCTTGGAATAATTGAAGCTTTTAATATTAAGCTTACAAACAAAATCCTTAATTAGGGAATTTTTATATTATCTTTCACAAAAATTTATACAGTGAACAAGCCATAAAACAATTTAGTAAAGTAAGTAAATTTGCAGGAGTTGATCTTTTAGGAGATATTAATCATGCATTATTGCATTTTAGTGGTTGTTGTTTTTTTTTTGGAAAAAGTTGTAGAGTGAGTGAGAAAGAAGAGCTTTGGTTTTTTGCTTACTTGGTGTTTATGGCTATGATAGATTGATTGAAGAAAAGAGCCGAGAGCTTAGTGGTGGGGTGGTTTTTTGGAGTGTTGACCCGTTTCAAGCCCAACCGACCATGGCAGTCCCGTGAGAAAGGACCACACAACAAATCAAAAGCCAGTTTGTCACCCCCCTTTCCCTTTCTTCTTTCTCTCTCTTATCCTACACCCTCCTCATCTCTCTCTCAGCTCTCCAGTCTTTGCCCTTTCCTAGGGTACCCCCCACCCCCTGCCCTACACTCTACCCTTCACTGCAGTTTTCTTTTGGTGGGTAATCAAACAACTAACCTCTTCTACTTAACTTCGTAACCGTCTGTGGACACTTTCCGCAAATCGCTGTGGCCACATTGCTTGCTTGCCCCAGATGTTGTCTACCCCCAACTCTCTAATTTCATCGCCTGGATTTGGGCTTTTTTCTATGAAAGAGAAACATTTTTCTTCACATCAGAGTATTATTATTCGCTGTAA
Organism: Rosa chinensis; assembly: GCF_002994745.2. NCBI lineage: Eukaryota > Viridiplantae > Streptophyta > Magnoliopsida > Rosales > Rosaceae > Rosa > Rosa chinensis. The sequence goes on from NC_037089.1 coordinate 773,850, forward strand.
TTGTGAAATCGATTCCCAATTGGATCTGAGTCTCTGTAAAGATGTATGCTTTTTTGATTGTTGGCACTTCTCTTTTTTTTCATGGGTGTTTTGAGTATTATTCTTTGCTCTTTCCAGCACTGCATCTTACCTTTTTGCGTTTGTGGCAGATTTGTTGCAGAGAAAAGTATCTTATTTTGAAGCAGCAGCATTGAAATATCCGGAGTTAATTTGGTGAGGGAACCGATCAATGTGGTCTGATTTGGATGGTGTGGATGGATGTAGGTGAATCAGAGCGCAGGGAGATCCCAAGACCACCGTTGGTTCCCGCCGAAAAATACAATGCAGCATCTTCAATCGCCGCCACGCGCCGCCCTCGAATCCGGGAAGTTAGTTCCCGCTACAAGTCACCAACTCCCTCCAGGCCTAGTTCCGCAACAACCGCCACCGCCGGACGTGCCCCATCTCCTAATGTTTCGAGATCATTGCGTTCTCCAACATCATCATCCTCGTTATTGGCGCCAAAGAGATCACAATCCGCGGACAGGAGGAGGCCCGCCACGCCGTCTTCACCGTCGCGGCCGGCTAGTCCATCAACGCCGGTGAAGGATTCTTCGGTAGATGTTTCAGCCAAAAGAAGTGGTCGGTTGCCTGAGGGTTTGTGGCCTTCAACGATGAGAAGTTTGAGTGTTTCATTTCAGTCTGATACGATTTCGATTCCTGTCAGTGTTAGTAAGAAGGAGAAGCCAGTAACTAGTGCTTTATCGGATCGGACATTGAGGTCATCGTCCAATGTGGCTCATAGACAGGCCGAGGCAGCTCCGAGAAAGCTCACACCGGAGAGGAAGAGGAGCCCTCTTAGAGGGAAGAATGTGTCTGATCAATCAGAGAATTCGAAACCAGTGGATGGTTTGCATTCTAGATTGATAGATCAGCATCGATGGCCTAGTAGAATAGGTGGGAAAGTATCTTCCAATTCCAATTCATTAAACAAAAGTATGGATCTTGGTCCTAGGATCCTCAAGCTTGCTACACCAGCTCCTGGAGTTGGGGTACCTATGCTGAGGCGAATGCCTGCAGCTGATGGTTTGGGAAAGCCGGTACAGAAATTGGGTGGTGATGCTGCGATTTTATCATCACTCCATGAAAGTGGTAGACTGGGAGCAAATTCAGTTGATGATAGTTTACTGCACAAGCGTTTTTCAGAAAGGTTGTCAAATGCAACTCCTAAAGTCAGATCCCTGTCGCGACCATCCTCACCTAGTAAGGCATCAGTGTTTTCACCTTCTGTTTCAAGAGGTGGTAGTCCATCTCGGACTTCAAGACCATCTACTCCTCCTTCTAGAGGAGTTAGTCCATCAAAGACAAGGGTTTCGAGTACTTCTTGTCAATCAAGCAGTGCAACTTCTGTGCTTAGTTTCATTGCTGATTTCAAGGGGAAAAAGAGTGCAGCTTACATTGAAGATGCTCATCAGCTGCGGCTACTTCACAATAGATTTTTGCAGTGGAGATTTTCTAATGCCAGGGCAGAGGCTGTACTTTATATTCAGAAAGTAACTGCAGAGGTGCGTTGTCTATGTAACTTGGCAAACTTTTAGGCCTATTTATCTGCCTTACTCATTCTGTTAACTATTTGTATATAATAATATTGCGATCATTTGTTCATGTCTTTTCGTAGGTTAAGATAGTCCTGATCATTTTATACACATTGAACCAAGTTAGGTCTTTGCAGTCCTGAACTACTAGGGTTTTGTTTGTTCATGCGTTGGAGAATTTCTTATTTGCTACTCATGAGTACTAGTGTGGTTAAAAGCTAAACTTGGATTGTTAGCTTGTTGTCCAGTTTGTATAGATTACTGATTTGTTTTGTTGGTTAGTATTGATGTGTTGCATGGTCAAGCTTCTATATCAATTATTAAGAAATGTATTTTGATTCTCCTTTTCATAGGATAAACCCATTTAAATAAGATATCTAATTGATGTGCAGAGAACTCTATTGAATGTATGGAACACTACACTAAGCCTGTGGGATTCAGTAATCAGGAAAAGAATCAAACTCCAGCAGTTAAATCTTGAGCTTAAGCTGAAGTCAGTATTGAATGGTCAGGTAATGCCTCTTTTGCACAAGAGTGGTAACATTATTGTCAATATTCCCCATTTGGTGCATTGATTCTAAGTCAAGGCATCGATATAATGTGGACAAACTTACGAAGAATTAGTGTGTGGCTTATCACCCACTAGGCAGTTTGATGCATTCTAAAATTTTGTTTCATGTGAACCAAGTGCTCGATATAGCTATTAGCTGGCCTTGTCATCCTGTAATAGGAGCTACTTTGTAAACATCCATCTGTCTAATGAAAGAGGGAGTTAATGGTGAAGGAAACAAAGTAACTATAATTTTGTGGCTATATCATGATCAGTGAGCAATTGGGCTAAGAGAGGTGCTTTGTCAGATATAGTAAATCATGTCGGGCATATCTTAGTTCAAAAGCTTTTGTGTTAACTTGTGGATCCATTTTCCATCTCTGTTTATGTTGGAATTTGTACGTTTACTGTCAGTGATCTCAATTTTAATATGATTTCATGTCCTTGCATGAACCATGTTTCTTCAGATGGACTACCTTGACGACTGGGCTTTACTTGAAAGAGATCATATTGCTGCTTTCTCCGGGGCTATGGAAGATTTGGAGGCAAGCACTCTCCGTCTTCCAGTAACTGGAGGGGCAAGGGTATGTTATATGTTGCCAGGAAATCAAGTTTTATTTTCTCATAAGTGAAAGTTATGCATAACCATAAACTATACTTTTGCAGACGGATATTGACTCTTTGAAGGTAGCTATCTGCTCAGCTGTTGATGTGATGCAGGCAATGGGATCCTCCATATGCTCTTTGCTCTCAAGGGTGAGATTTTTGTTTTTGTAGTTATACAACAATCATGTAGTGATATTTTTCAATCCCTTTTGTTTCCTATACTTTTTTGACTCGTAGTGGGTAGCACTAGCAACCAATTTAGAGGTTGGCTATCTTCTGCAACCAGAGTTTGTCCTTGGTGGGTATTATCTTTCAGAAGAATGTACCTAATAGTTTGAAACTTTATATGAGCAGGTGGAGGGGGTGAATGGTTTGGTTTCAGAACTTGCTGTTGTAGCAGCGCAAGAGAAAGCCATGCTTGACGAATGTGAAGCATTGCTGGCTTCAGCAGCAGTTATGCAGGTACAATAATGTGGCCATAAGTTTTAACAAACAGTAAATACTTTACTTTCTTTAATGACAGAGCAACTTAAATATTTCAGCCTCTGGCTTCTGTCAAATCTACATTTTCTTCTGTGCTCAATAGTGCCTTGTGTTCTCCAAGTTATTCTGTGTCCAATTAACTGGCTTCTGTTAACTTCTGATTCTTCATCAAAGCAGGTAGAGGAATACAGCCTTAAGACGCAACTCATACAAATGAAACAAGATTTGGGAACTGTCAGCAGCCAATTTTGGCAACCAAGACAGCTTCTTGAACCTGACTAGCTTCCAAGCTAATTATACAAGATTTGCCATGCAATTCCGAAGGGATACATACTCGGGCAGAGATAAAAGTGTCTGCTCGGTTCTCTGTGAATGTAAATTGAGTTTTTAGCCTTGGAATGTCAACATGTTGTATTCCATTCTTTTCTTCTTCTTTTCTGAGCAAAGAGCCATCGGCTTCATGCTTTCCACGGTTAGCTTTTTGTATTACGCAAATGAAAAGAAAATGCAAAGGAAGCAAAGTACTTGATGTCAATGTAGATGCAAAAGTTCAAAGGAAATGAAATAGAAAATATATGTAACCATCATGGTTTTCGTTCTGTTGTCTTGCATTTGAGTTTGTTTGCATCTCAATTCAAAATCATTGCCGACAACTTTTTTTTTTTTAAAGAAAAAGAATTTACAACCAAATTTTAAAAGAACTAAAAAATAACGTATTTCTAATTAAGCCTATCAAATAAAGCAGCAACAGCCGTGAGATTAGGAAGATTACAGCTCCAAACACGATTTAACTTGCATCAAGTTTATGACATTTTTAACCACCACAGGTGATCGAGTTGGTAAGAGCCTCTAGGTGTGGAACCCCCACACCCGGGTTCGAATCCCGCCGACGCTTATTGGAGTTAAATCCCAATATATTCTTGGTGGTCAGGGGGGAGGAAGCGTTCTGACAAGATCCCCTGAGCACGGATTAGTCTATGGGAAGTTTATGGCATTTTTGCAAAGAAATCAATAGCAAAACTCTTTTTTTTTTTTTAAGAGGAATTGAATTCAAAACCATATAATTCTAGTAAAATATGAAAGGCCTGAGCGATCTAATATTGAATTTCATGTCTAATGTTCAATTCCTAACTCCAACAAGTTTATAACAGGTATGTTTTAAGTGTCTTCATGATCGTGCTTCTGCAATGGAGATTAATCTAGCTTTACTTGAATACCCTTGATGATGTAATCAAAGTGGGCTTGTTATTTCACAAAAAAAAAAAAAAAAAAAAAGCAGCAACAGCCGTGAGATTAGGAAGATTACAGCTCCAAACACGATTTAACTTGCATCAAGTTTATGACATTTTTGCCAAGAAATCAATAGCAAAACTCTATTTTTTTTTTTAAGAGGAATTGAATTCAAAACCATATAATTCTAGCAAATTATGAAAAGTTGGTCAAACAATCTAGTATTGAATTTCATGTCTAGCGTTCGATTTCCAACTCCAATTAGTTTATAACGGGCGTGTTTTAAGTATCTTCATGATCGTGCCTCTGCAATGGAGATTAATCTAGCTTTACTTAAATACCCTTGATGACGCAATCAAAGTGGGCTTGTTATTTCACTACCAAAAAAAAAAAAAAAAAAAAAATTATAGGACTCTGCCGCCGTGCTAGTATTCAAAATCATGAGACTCTACGAAACAATCACAAAACATAAACACTCATGATTAGCCGAAACATAAGTAGCTGCTCCTCCGCACACCGAGACCGGAACTTCTTCCTCGGCCTCCTCAAAAAGGCCACCACACTCTCTCTCCTCACCCAAACCCACGCCCAAATCATCCTCAACGGCTACCAAAACGACGTCGTCACCGTCACCAAGCTCACCCACAAGTTCTCCGACCTCAAGGCCATACGCCACGCACGTGACCTCGTCTTCTCCTTCCCAAGACCCGACCTTTTCCTCTTCAACGTCCTCATCAAAGGCTTCGCCACCAATGCCTCACCTTCGTCTTCGATTTCTCTCTACACCCACCTCAGAAAAAGCACCACTCTTTGCCCTGATAAGTACACCTACGCTTTTGCCATCTCCGCCGCTTCGGGTTTTAGAGATGAGTTGTATGGGGTTCTGCTCCACGCGCACTCGGTTGTTGATGGGTTGGGGTCGAATTTGTACGTGGGTTCCATTTTGGTGGACTTTTACTTCAAGTTTTCCAGGGTTGGGATTGCGCAGAAGGTGTTCGACGAAATGCCTGACAAGGATACTGTGCTGTGGAACACGATGGTTTCTGGGTTGGTGAGGAATTGTTACTATGCGGACGCGGTTCGGGTTTTTAGAGACATGGTTGTGGGTGGGAATGGTTTTGATTCGACAACTTTGGCTACATTGCTTCCTGCGGTGGCGGAGCTGCAGGAGCTGAATGCAGGGATGTGGGTGCAGTGTTTGGCTGTGAAAGTTGGGTTTCATGATGATGTTCATGTGCTTACTGGGTTGGTTTCGTTGTATTCGAAATGCGGGGAGCTTGGGACGGCTAGGATGGTGTTTGGGATGATTGGTGAGCCGGATTTGGTGTGTTATAATGCGATGATTGCCGGGTATACTTGTAATGATGAAACAGTGTTGGCAGTTGGTCTTTTTAAGGAGTTGCTTGGTTATGGGGAGAAAGTTAATTCGAGCACAATTGTGGGGTTGGTTCCTGTGTCTTCTCCTTTTGGTCATCTGCAGCTCACTCGCTCTCTTCAAAGTTTCTGTGTGAAATCTGGCATTGTTTCGCATCCTTCTGTTTCGACTGCCTTAGTTACTGTTTACTGTAGACTGAATGAGATTGAGTCGGCAAGGCAGCTTTTTGATGAGTCTGCGAAGAGAACTTTGGCGTCTTGGAATGCCATGATCTCAGGGTATACCCAAAATGGGCTAACAGAGACTGCGATATCTCTTTTCCGGGAAATGATGTCTGAGTTCAGTCCAAATCCTGTTACGGTTACTACCATTCTTTCTGCCTGTGCTCAGCTTGGAGCTTTGAGTCTTGGGAAATGGGTTCATGGTTTGATTAAGAGCAAAAATCTTGAGTCTAACATCTATGTGTTGACTGCTCTAGTTGACATGTATGCAAAGTGTGGGAGCATTGCGGAAGCTAGGCAATTATTTGACTTGATGACTGAGAAAAATGTAGTCACTTGGAATGCCATGATATCTGGTTATGGCCTCCATGGTGATGGCCATGAAGCACTGAAACTCTTTAATGAGATGTTGGATTCTGGGATCCCCCCAAGCGGCGTTTCTTTTCTCTCTGTCTTGTATGCTTGCAGCCATGCTGGTTTGGTGAGAGAAGGAGATGAAATCTTCCATAAAATGGTTCATAACCATCAGTTTGTGCCCGTAGCTGAGCACTACGCCTGCATGGTTGACATCTTTGGCAGAGCTGGACAGTTAGAGAAGGCCTTGGAATTTATAAAGAAAATGCCGGTTGAGCCAGGATCTGCTGTTTGGGGAGCCTTGCTTGGTGCATGTAAGATACACAAAGACACTAAACTGGCACGTTTGGCTTCCGAAAAGCTACTTGAATTGGATCCAGATAATACAGGATATTATGTCTTGTTCTCTAATATATTATCAGCCGACGGGAACTTTCCAAAGGCTGCTTCAGTCCGGCAGGTAGCCAAGCATAGAAATTTGGCAAAGACTCCTGGATGCACTCTTGTTGAGATTGGTGACACCCCACATGTCTTCACCTGTGGAGATCAATCCCATCCTCAAGCAACAGAAATCTATAAGATGCTAGACAAGTTAACAGGAAAGATGAGGGAGACTGGATTTCAAACTGAAACAGGAACTGCTTTGCATGATGTGGAGGAGGAAGAGAAGGAGTTAATGGTGAATGTTCATAGTGAGAAGTTGGCCATTGCTTTTGCCCTTATTTCTACTGCACCTGGAACAGAAATCAGAATCATCAAGAACCTACGGGTTTGTTTAGATTGCCATAATGCAACTAAATTTATATCCAAGATCACAGAGAGAGTTATTGTAGTTAGAGATGCTAACAGATTCCATCATTTTAAAGACGGTGTTTGTTCTTGTGGAGACTACTGGTGAACAAGAAGTCATTCAATACTGGTTAAGGTGTACCATGATGCAAGCATCTAGTCTGCAGTTTATTCTTCTCACTGGTAAAGTTTTGTTCTCTTTTCTCTTTAAGTTAAATTATAACTGGTCATCTGATCAATTATCCCATCTATAACGTAGTAAGTAAATGAAGACAACCCTGCAATTTATACATAAATTGGAAATTGAAAAATTGATTGGAAACATTTAGTTGCCAGAAGTAAACACTTACAAATACAAAACTGTATACATTTCACTCAAGCTACAAAAAACTTTATACTCTAGCTTTATTCACTCTGATGGATCTCCTTTCTATTGGTTCAACTTCATAATTTGTAAAGCCAAGAATTTGTATCCTCTGGAGATGCAAATTTCAAGAAAGACAAAAGATACAAGTATTTTCAGCAATTGATTCCACATTGCTTTGTGGTAGGTCCTTTGGTTTTCAACACAAATGGGTCGATTCGAACCCAGAGTAAGGAGAAAATAGAAGCCAGGAGCACAGACCATATGACAACAATTGTTGGCGTACGGTTCTGCCTCCCCATCAGACCTTTAAGGAATGGATATAGATGGACAATCACCCAGAAGGCAAAGAAGAGCTTTCCAAATAGAGGTCCCCATGATTCGTACCCATTGTTTATGGCATCTGAAATCCCAGCAACTACTCCAACAAGGTTAATGATTAAGATAGTGGTTGGAGGGATTAGGAGAGTTGTCCATTTAAAGGCGTACAACTCTCCAAAATCCTCATCATCTGCAGACTTGGCTGTGACAGTGAAGCTGGTGTCAATTCCAGCCAAGACCTTCAGAAGACCTTGGATAACAGCGTAGAGGTGAGCTGACACACCGCCAATCACCCAGAATTGCTCATTTCTCCACCATTCTTCAATACTCACTCCACTCCATCTCAGCTCAAGAATGCCGGTACCAAAGATTGAAAGGAACAGAGCAATGAAGAAGAGACTTGCGAAAGTGCTTATCTGGAATGAAATAGAAATTTGTCAGATGACAACATAACATTTGTCAGATTTCTGGAATAAAATTATTTAGATTTCTCATTGCATCAGGACACCTCTTTCTCTAGTCTTTGTGTGTCGACAGATAATTACTGTGAATGCATCTAATCTTTCTTGAAGTGCAGTTATTTTCATTTTCATTTGTGTCGAATCATTTCTTGATCATCTTATTCTATGATTGAATGTAAAATATAACTAAAAATTGTTACCGGTGGCATGATGAATTTATCGGTGAGCAAGCAGACGGCAGGGAGGATACAATAGGCAAGAAGAGGAAGAGAGGTGAAAGGGTAGATCGTAGTGTTGACATAAGCGAATCTCTCAAGCCACTTGAGCTTCCCTCCCTTGTAGCCATACAAGAGGGGACTGTGGCGACTGAAGAAAATCTCAATGGAACCAAGCGCCCAACGAAGCACCTGGTTGAGCCGATCTGACAAGTTGATGGGAGCTGTACCCTTGAATGCAGGTCTCTTTGGCATACAGTAAATAGATCTCCAACCACGGCAATGCATTTTGAACCCTGTCAAGATATCCTCTGTGATAGATCCGTAAATCCAACCCAGCTGCATGAGTAAAAGTGGCGATTACAGTCCATAAAGAATGAAGAAGATCTACTCAGTTAAATCAGGTTATGACCAAAGAGAATCTTTAATAAAGCTTTTACCTCAATTCCCCATTCAGTTTTGTCTTCATAACCACAACTGATAACATGAATGGCTTCCTTAAGCATGGCAGCAGGGCTTGAGGAAGGAGGGACACCTCCTTGTTCCATTAAAGTTGAAGTCACGAAAATAGCTGACTGTCCGAATGTCTTTTCAAAATTCATTTGGGACATCAATAGCTCTTTGTCATCATCCATTCCTACTCATTATGAAGATAAGTGTTACCTTAGGCCAGAAAAATTTGTATATACACGTAACAAATTAATAAAGAACACTGAATATTTATGTTCACCTTGTAGTTGGAGGTTTGCACCATCTCCATTTGCATCATTCTTGGAATACTTTGGAAGCTTCTTGCGGCGTCCAAAACATGGGCAGCAGTCACAGCTTACCATCTTTGGGCGCTTAGGACCCCTTGGAGGATTATATCCATACAAAGCTTGCCTTCTGAAAACACATCCTGTGCCCACATACACCGGACCTTGAATTCCATCCAGACCTTTCATGTTAATCTGAAAGACAGTGAAAATGAACATCACTTCAATTCATCAAATGGGGATAAGCTGATTTCCTGCAGTGACTTACATCAAAGAAGACTGTGTTCCTGTTGGCATAACGATCATTTCTATCAATGCCATCAAATCTTTGAGGAAACTGGACATAGCAAACTTTCCTTCCAATTTGAGGGTCCATCAAGAAACACATGGCTTCTCTTGCAGCCTTACTGTTGTTAACATAATGATCACAATCCAAGTTGAGCATGAAGGGAGCATTGGTGAGCACTCCAGAGACGCGGACCTGAATGTATATGCATAGGAGTTGGTAAGTGATTATGAGCTTAATGTAATCAAAGAGAAGTATGATTTAGATATTTACCAAGGCATTCATGGCACCAGCCTTCTTGTGATGTGAAAAGCCAGGCCTCTTCTCACGAGACACATAGACAAGACGAGGGAGCTCATTTCCTTCAGTATCAAGGCCTCCACTGTGACCAAGAAAGACCTGAATCATACCAGGGTGGTCCTTAGTATTGTTTCCGGGCCATGGTGTCCCATCTTGCATAATCCACCCTTCTGGAGGAACCTTTGTGGCTTTGGCCACAAGCGCATTTATCCTAACCTTGAACTCTTCATATTCTCTCTGCACCAACACAACAACAAAAATGATCAGCTAGCCTTTATGATGTTAAACATGTTCTAGTTCGTATTTCAAACATAAGTTGAAGAGATAGATCATCATATCAATGAGGCCAATTAGCACAAAGTACCTTCATAGCTCGACGTTCCTTGACAAATGTTGGCTGAACTTTGTCCTTTAGGTAATCAATCTTCTCACAGAAGTACATCTCGGGGGCTCTAGGCTCAATAGAAAATTTCTTGCAAAAGGGTACCCATTTCCTTGCAAATTCTGCTGTTTCAGACAAGGCCTCAAAGGTGAGCATGGAAGATCCATCATCAGAAATGTAGCATGAGATTTTTTCAACAGGATAGTCCATGGCCAAGATTGAAAGGACTGTATTTGCTGTATTAAGTGGAGGTTCCTTCATGGGATCCACAGTACTCACAAACACATCTACTGGGGATAGCATATTTGGTTCACCCTCCCTCTCATACCTGCATTAATTACACATGTAAGATCAGTACCATATCATTGAAGATCAGGCATTAACTAATAGGCAGAATATGACAGTGCAATAGCAAGTTCTGCTTAGTTTTTGTGTTCCATACATTAGTGATGAGTGCTTATATATATTTATACCTTAGTGAAAGGCGATCAAGGTAGGTCTCGCGCTCAATAGGGTACCACTTAGGGAACTGATCAAGGATCCATGAAATTGCAAACCAAATCTCACAAATGACAGAAGTTAACCAGAGACCAAGTGCATCATGAACCGGATTCATAAGTCTATACCGGAGGAATGCAGCCAAAATAAACAGCCGAGCCACAATGATCATTCGATAAGGGTTGATCTTGCTAGATGCAATTGATACTTTCCTTGACAGTGGCTGCCTAGCTTCATCAATCCTGCAATACCAATCGAAGTTCACATTATACATATATGACTTCAAAATGTTAACATAAAATTGCAGTGATCTCTCTTTGAAGCATTTACATTGACATGTCTGTGTCGTTCATGTCATCAGGTTCAGGCCCTCCCAAATTGCCTTGCTGCAATTTCCAATCATCCATTCTTTCCTTCCACCCTCCATCTTTCTTCTCATCCCATTTTTCACTTCCTGCATTTGTATTAGGGTCAGTGAAAAAGTAGTTGGCCCAATATATATGATCTTGACAAAGCCTGGCAACTAAATTGATAACTAAATTTATACATACCAGGCTCAGAAGGTGGATATGGATGAACTCGTTTATGCAACGGAGAAGGCTTATCTCCATAACCATGAGATAAGTATGTGAGCTCGCCGCTAACCTGAATAGCAGCATATAAGCGTTAATGAACAAGAGTATATATAAAACAAGTTTGATGAGTGTATAACGCAGCTAGTTGCTAGGTGCCTAAAACAAAATTGTTACTCACCGGGCGGGATCTGACACCAGCAATAACTGGTGGGAATTGGGAATTCTCCTCATCATCTGGTCCTCTTCCATAGCTCATCTTTCCATGGAGCATTGCTTCCGCGATTTGCTCATTGTTTTTGATACCCTTATTGTGTTGATCATCTTCATTCATGTTAAATTCATGCTCAATATCATCCACATCCTCTTCGTCATCGTCTCCCTCCACCCTGGGGCTTCCTTTGAGACGCTTGTACCTGGTTTTGCACTGAGGGCAGTTCTGAGAGCCTTCTCTCCTCTCATACTCATAGCAAGGCCTGCACACAGGGAATCCACACTCATTGCAAGCCACAAACAAGTCTCCATCCACCGTCAGTCCAACCTCGTCTCCACATATCTCGCAAACCTGGCCGTCCAAGTTCCTCAAAGGCTTGTGCTGTACCATTCATATCACATATTAGTCTCATAAACTAGTCATAAGATCATAATCTTTTTTTTTTTTTTTCACTAGCTAACCAACTAGTTACGTACCTCTTCGTGACCATGAATGACGACGAGTTCATTCCTGTTGTGAGAACCGGCAACAAGTCCGGCACTGGCTTCCATGGCGGGTGTGTTAGCTGTGAGAGGAAAGAAGGAGAAATGGTGATGTAGATGGTGAAGGAGGAGTTTGTGTTATATGAATGGAACTAGGTAGAGTGCGGCATGTGATATTTGGTGTCACCTAATGATAAAGTGTCCACACCAGGGATGTTATAGTTGTTGGTTGCAGGGTCCCCATTGCCTTGAAGCTAAGCTTCCTTCCCTCCATTCTTGAACTATAATCCATTGATTCTATGTTTGCCTACTCACCTTCTCTCCCGCTCTTTCTTTTTTCTACCACCTTCTTTGCTCAACTTCGTATATTCTCTCTGTTAATGTCCCTACCATTTCTATTAATATCATAACAAGAGAAGCTAGCAAAAAAAAAAAAAAACAGATAGTACATGCAAATTTCTTGCATTGGCTAGAGCCTAGAAGTTGAGAAACTACTTGATTTCAATAATCTGTTATACATATGACATACATACAATTATTATTTTTAAGACTTAATTATTCAAACGAAATCCTAGCTCTCTTATTTTAATGAGAATCTTATTTACCTGAACGATGATGTTTTTAATAGAAATGATAAATATACATGATATATGATATGCACAGTTCTCTTTTTTTCTTTTTTTTTTAGGGGGAGGACGTCAATAGTAACCACACACACCCATGCAGTGTATCTCAGTTTCGCTAGACTAATCACTGCACCGCAGACGCACGAACCCTCGTGTTAACAAATAAAGGTCCCTCAAATCTGCTGACCACGAGATGGAGCTGAAAATCGAACGCTAAACTTGGGGTTCCAGAGTAGGCCGCTCGACCAGCACACCACACCACGTGGTTATATGCACATAATTTTTAGTTTGAATATAATTTTCTTTCTTTTTTTTTTGTTAGAGGATAGTCCAAAGAAGAAATATATCCTTATAACCTTTATGGTGATAAATTCATGGAAATCATGTGTGATGAGAAAGTTTAACAGAAAAAAGCTTAAAATATAGCCAAACCGTTGCTTTCAAAAACAAAGAAAACTACATGAGAACCATACTTGGGATCTAAGAACTTAGAACCTAAGCCAAGTTCAAATTGTTAGGTGAGTGAGTTCAAGCCTCGCCATCTAGACAGGTTAGCACAAGACCAGGATATCTATATATTAGGCCAGTGACCCATGAGAAATTTACAAACATATTCATGATTCATCTATGCAGAAGATATATTATACTAGTGTGCATATACAAAAGCCTTGTTCACTCTTGCTAGCTTCTCATTTGAAAAGACTATACAAAAGCCTTTTCAAAGTTTAGGAAAAGTACAAAACTCTTGCTAGCTTCTTATTTGAAAAGACAGGGAACAAACAATACACATATGTTTCGATGACAGAAGCTTTTGGAATTTGGCTTCCTCTGTTGCAAGCTGCAACCCATGTACAGCAACAAAAAATACGATTCAAGACAATCAATAACACGATTCAAGACAATCAATAACTCAGCATGCATGCCTTTTATTCTGAAATCTTCTTCCTCCTATTAACCAAAAATGAGTAGCTAGCCTTTTAACCCAATTTTGGTTAGACGTGCTTCAATAGTTTCTAATAAGTGAGAAAGATTTGGTTAATTGGTTTGTTCTTGATTTAGTTCAGTGGATCCTCCAAATCTTCAACGTACAGCTGGTGCGGATCTTCATATATTCTTCTTCTTTTTCCCTGTTGAATTATTAGAAATGGAAACTTTTGTTGAAGGAAAATCGACTTAGTGTGCCATATCAAACTAGGAGTAGTAATAGGAGAGAATGTTCTAGAATTCCTAGTTCTATTCGGATTAGATTTCCTTATAACATTAGAACATGTACTTTGTAATCCCTATATATAGGGCTCCTATTGTCAATAATGAAACACAATTCTCTCATCAATCTCTCTTAAATTCTTTCTTTCTTAAACACGTTATCAGCACGAGCCCTAACCTTGGGATCAAAAATCCAAAACCAGAAAATTCTTCAACATCACATTTTCACCGTTGCACCTAGCCCGTGCTAGACTAGCCGCTGCTGCCCACCTACGGGCCCCTGCGCTGCACACTGCCCCTGCAGTCCTTATGCACCCGTGTGCTGCCTACTTCCCCTGCAGCATCTCCGCACGCCTGCTGCCCCTGTAGCACAACAGGACGCTCGTTCCTGTGCAGATCAGCCTGCTTGAAAGCCATGAAACGTCTTGATAGGGACCTCAGATCAAAATACATCCTTCATCAAAGTTATTCCTCTCTGTCTATTATATCTGACCTCCAAATTTCAGCCATATCGCAGTTGTTTGAGACCTATACACCAATAGAAGTGAACGATGTTCAGAGGCAAATCTGCTATGAAATTCAACAAAAAAAAAAATCGTTGAAAACCGCTGCTGCCACCTTCAAGCATCATTGCAGCAGCTCCTAGCCCACGCTAGCCTCACCTGCGTGTCTACCCCTGCAGCGCCTACGCGCCTCTGCGCACGCATCCGTTGGCCAGCTCCTTGGCTTACCTCGGCCAGACCTGTATCGGCCACACAACAGGGATTGAAAGATAGTTTGCAATCCCCGACCCAGGATCGATAGCACGCATGCATCAACACGTGCGTGTATTGAGAATTTCAAGTTCCGAAATTCATGAGTAAGTTTTCACCAGTAAGTTGTTCCCGTTTTTGAAATTTAAATTTACTTTTCTTCAGGGACTTACAAAATCCCTTCTTCTACATCCCACCTTTCTGTAACGTGGGTTTGATTTGCTAAAAGCGGAATCGTGGGGATTCACGCTATATACGAACTAAGAGCGTTTGTGATCTTCGGACTAAGAGCGTCCGTGAGCATCGATTTTTACGAACTAAGAGCGTTCGTAAACATAAAAATTTGACCATATAAATGTCCAAATCCAAAAATCTGGAAACTATCAATAAAGACAGTGGTTATAACTCTTTCTCACTAGGCGTACTCAAGAGTAATTGTGATGTCTAGGAAAGGTTTGAACTGAGAGAACGGTTTTAAAAGTGAGCAACGCTCCACCAAAATCTCGCCTTACCTTACCTGGTCACAACCAAATAGGAATTACCAAACGGATTGAGTAACTACTACTTGTCTAAGCTTGATTATCCTTTTTGGATCAAATTTAGAAACTTTGACGTAATCATTGGCTTTCATTGAAATAAAGTGTCGATTTTGATTCGAACTTTATTCATTCAAGTATGTTTCCCGGAGAGCTAGAATGCCTCGTGGATAGTGCTACTAAGCACACCATACTTCAAAATAGGCAGTTATTTCTTGAGATGACGCCTACTCGATCTTCATTGACTACGATGGCAAGGTCATCTAAATTGATTCATGGTCGAGGACCAGCTCAATTCTTGTTGCCACATGGCACAATCATTAATGTCACTGAAGCTCTCTACGCTCCTAGGGCTGAAAGAACCATTTTGAGCTTCAAAGACATAAAAGCCAATGGTTTTCATGTGGAAACACATTGTGAGAATGGACAAGAGTTCCTTTGCATTACCTCTAATGACTACGGACATAAAAGAGTCTTAGAGAAACTTATGTGTCGATCTAGTGGGTTGTATGCAACCACTATTCGAATAATTGAATCCAATCATGTTATGAGATATGATTTATGGGATTCTGACAAATATAGGCTTTGGCATGACTGTTTGGGACACTCAGGTTGTGATATGATGATCCCTATATTAAAACTTCACACCGACATCCATTCGTCAAAACGAAGAGAAGTAAAAACCAAAATTTGGTTTGAGGAGATGCATCTATGCCTTACGGAGCCAAGACTGTGCAAGACCGGCCACTTAGGGCTGGCGCCATCTACCCCTACGGTAACAACATGGCTTTGATGCCATGGACCATTGTTTGACTCCTCCTTCTACTTCTAAAGTCAATTGTGACTTCATGGCTCAACCAAAATCCTCATTGGTTGTTTCTCAAGCCCATCATTCGTTCTGCAAAACCTGCTCTTTAGCAAAATTAGGATCGAGACCATCCTATGCAAAGGACACTAAAGAAAATATACCATTCTTGCAAAGAATCCAAGGTGATATTTGTGGACCTATTCAACCACCATGCGGACCATTTAGATATTTTATAGCGTTGGTTGATGCATCGACACGTTGGTCACATGTCATGCTATTATGCACAAGGAACGCTGCATATGCTAAACTCCTAGCCCAAATTATTAAGTTAAGGGCTCAACACCCTGATCATCCTATTAAGTCTATAAGAATAGACAATGCTAGGGAAGTTTACATCAAAAACTTTTGATGATTATTGCATGTCCATTGGGATTGAAGTTGAATATCCAGTTCCTCATGTTCACACCCAAAATGGTCTCGCAGAAGCCGCTATTAAACTATTACAAATGGTCGTTAGAGCATTGGTAATGCGCATCAATCTCCCTATTTCTGCTTGGGGCTATGCAATATTGCATGCAATTGTGCTTATTCGTCTGAGGCCTACTGCCACTCAACCCTTTTTTGCGTCCCAGATTGTGACTGGGTATGAGCCTAACGTCTCACACTTACGCATATTTTGGTGTGCAGTTTATGTGCCAATTGCGCCACCACAGCGCACCAAAATGGGTCTTCAAAGACGATTAGGCATTTATGTTGGATATGATTTTCCAACGATCATCCGCTACTTAGAACCCTTGACATGCGATCTCTTTACCGCTAGATTTGTGGATTGTCACTTCGATGAGACAGTTTTTTAGTGGTTAGGGGGAGATAAGAACATAAATGTTCAACAGGAACGATAGGAATTGTCGTGGTCTGTCCCCACTCTGTCTCATCTTGATCCCCGAACCGCACAGTCCGAAATTGAAGTGCAAAGAATTCTCAATCTTCAGAACGTAGCAGAATCGATGTTTGATGTGTTTTCTGATATCGCTAAAGTGACGAGATCACGCATACCTACTGCAAACGTGCCTGCAAGGATTGATGTCCCTAAAATTAGAGGACATGACGCCATCTCAAGGGAAACTGAGCATGGCGCCAACGTCCCCTCTCATAGTGATGGTGAAGTTGTGGCTAGGCCCACGACTCCTTCTAGGAAGCGCGGGAGACCCATAGGTTCGATGGATTCTCGTCCAAGAAAGAAAGCGAGTTTGGCACAAAATAATCCATTAATCATCGATGTGAATAATCTGTCTCATCCCGTATTATGGTTATGTCCAAGAGACATCATTGGGGGATGCTCCAATGTCTGAACCAATTCCAGAGAATAGAGAGATCTCTATGAATTACACTAGTGTACATGAGATGATGGATAGAAATTCTATGGGAATTGATGATGCATTTGCAAATCATGTTGCAAAAGGAATTATAGAATATGATGATGTCGAACCTCGCTCTGTCGAAGAATGTCAACAAAGAGCGGATTGGCCTAAATGGAAAGATGCGATCCAGGCTGAATTGGATTCACTAGCAAAGAGACAGGTATTTGGGCCTATAACGCAGACACCCCCAGATGTAAAACCTGTTAGCCATAAATGGGTCTTTGTTAGAAAGCGTAATGAGAAAAATGAGGTGGTTAGATATAAAGCCCGCCTCGTGGAGCAAGATTTTTCACAACGCCCTGAAATCTACTACGAGGAGACATATTCTCCCGTAATGGACGTTATAACGTTCCGCTACCTTGTCAGTTTGGTAGTTTCCGAAAAACTTGACATGCAGCTTATGGATGTAGTTACAGCATATCTCTATGGGGATCTAGATTCAGAGATATTTATGAAAGTTCCAGATGGACTTCAATTACCCAAATCAAGTGGCTCTAAACCACAGAGCGCGTTTTCAATAAGATTAAAACGCTCACTATATGGATTAAAACAATCCGGACGGATGTGGTATAACCGTCTAAGTGACTACTTGATTGGGAAGGGATATATTAATAATGAAATATACCCATGCGTGTTCATTAAAAGAACAAGTTCCGGATTTGCAATCGTAGCAGTTTATGTCGATGACATGGACCTAATTGGAACTCTAGATGAGTTAAAGGAAATTGCTAAATATTTGAAATCTAAATTTGAGATGAAAGATCTTGGGAAAATACGGTTTTGTCTCAGTTTAGAACCCGAGCACCGTAGTGATGGGATTTTGATCCATCAGTCTGCATATACTCAGAAAATTCTAAGGCACTTTAATGAAGATAAAGCAAAGCATGTGAGTACTCCCATGATTGGCCGTAGTCTTAAGCCCGGAAAAGATCCGTTTCGTCCAAAGGATGAGAACGAAGAATCATTAGAGGCCGAAGTGCCCTATTTAAGTGCAATAGGCGCATTATTGTACTTAGCTCAATAATGCACAAGACCGGACATCTCCTTCGCAGTGAACTTGTTAACTCGACACAGCATTGCGCCAACATGCCGCCATTGGATTGATGTAAAGACAATCTTTCGATACCTAAGAGGTACGATTAATATGGGCCTATTTTATTCCCTACAGAGAGAAAAGGAATGACGGAAATTTGGGATCGGACCCCAAGAGGCAAATTGCCACCATCCATAACATGACCATCGGCCATGTTGCCGCCGCCAGCGCCCATGGTGTCCGGCCTCACCCTATTCCCCTCCATCAAAACGACAATGATGTTTTGATGGGTTTTGCTGATGCAGGGTACCTCTCTGACCCTCACAAAGGTCGCTCCCAAACGGGTTATGTCTTTACCATGGGAATCACTGCGATATCTTGGAGGTCTACAAAGCAGAACCTTGTTGCTACTTCCTCAAATCATGCAGAGATTATTGCTCTACATGAAGCTGTGCATGAATGCATATGGCTAAGGTATGTAATTAGACATATTCAAGGAAGTTGTAGTTTGAAGTCTACCACGGATGAACCTACATGCATTTATGAAGATAATGCAGCTTGTATTGAGCAAATGAAGTTAGGTTTCATCAAGGGTGACAACACCAAACATATATCGCCTAAGTTCTTTTATAATCAGCAACAACAATCACTTCTAAAGATTGAAGTGAATCAAATCCGATCAGAGGATAATGTAGAGGACTTATTCACTAATTCGTTACCTAAATCCACTTTCAAGAAACATGTGAAGAGCATTGGATTGAGAAAGTTATCCGAACTCCCATGATTGTAGCAATCAGGGGGAGATATCGATATCAGGGGGAGCTATGATGTCTACATGTTTGATCTCGAAAAGTGAAGGACGTGTTGTACTCTTTTTCTCCTCCTTGAAGTAGTTTTTGTCCCACAGGGTTTTTCACTCGAGCAAGGTTTTTAACGAGGCAACGGATGAAGCGTCACCACCAAGTTTGAGCGGCACAAGGGGGAGTGTTGAAGGAAAATCGACTTAGTGTGCCTTGTCAAACTAGGAGTAGTAATAAGAGAGAATGTTCTAGAATTCCTAGTTCTATTCAGATTAGATTTCCTTCTAACATTAGAACATGTACTTTGTAATCCCTATATATAGGGCTCTTATTCTTAATAATGAAAACAATTCTCTCATCAATCTCTCTTGAATTCTTTCTTCCTTAAACAACTTTTACATTTTCTAAACTAATAACTATTTTTTGGGTCAAGTTCTAACATGATAAATAGGTGTTCTCTTACCTTTATTTCACTTACACACAGTGGCGGATCCAGAATCTGAAAATGGGGTAGGCTACATGCATATATCAAAAAATTTCACCTAATTTATTAAATTCCAAAGTAAAATCAATATCATATATATGGTATCCCAAATTGCAATCAAAATTATATAGTTATCTGGCTTGAAAATAAAAAATAAATGGAAATAGATGTTTAAGGAAATAGGACTCAAGAGAAGATTGTAGAGAGAATTATGTGTTCTATTATTGATAATAGAAGCCCTATATAGAGGGATTACAAAGTACATCGTCTTGTGATACAAGGAAATATATTCCGAATAGAACTAAGAATTCTAGAACGTTCTCTCCTATTACAACTATAGAACTAAACCGAGTTTGACAAGGCACACTAAATGTCAACATTCTTCAACACTCCCCTTTGTGCTGCTCAAACTTGGTGGTGACACTTCAAATGTTGTCTCGTTAAAAACCTTGCTCCAGTAATAAAAATCATGTAGGACAAAAACAACCTCAATGAGGAGAAAAAGAGTACAACACGTCCTTCACTCTTCGAGATCGAACATGTAGATATCATATCTCTCCCTGATGTCAACGTCTCCCCCTGATTACTACAATTATGGGAGTTAAGATACTTTCTCAATCCGATGCTCTTCACATGTTTCTCGAAGGTGGATTTAGGTAACGACTTAGTAAATAATTTCACTACATTATCCTCTGATCGGATTTGATTCACTTCAATCTTTACAAGTGCCTATTGTTGTTGATTATAAAAGAACTTAGGCGATATATACTTGGTGTTGTTGTCCTTGATGAAACCTAACTTCATTTGTTCAATACGTACAAGCTGCATTATCCTCATAAATGCATGTAGGTTCATTTGTGGTAGACTTCAAACACAAGTTCCTCGAATATGTCTGATTATGGACCTTAGCCATATGCATTTACGCACAGCTTCATGTAGAGTGATAATCTCTGCATGATTCGAGGAAGTAGCAACAAGAATCTGTTTTGTAGACCTCCAAGATATCGCAGTGCTTCCTATGGTAAAGACATAAGCCGTTTGGGAGCAACCTTTGTGAGAGTCAAAGAGATACCATGCATCAGCAAAACCCATCAAATCATCACCATCGTTTTGATGGAGGGGATGAGGCAAACACCGTCCACCATGGACGGAGGGGTGCCGGCCCCGGCGACATGGCCAACGACCATACTTTGGAAGGCGCCATTTTGGCTTATGGGGTCCGATCCCAAACTTCCGTCATTCCTTTTCTCTCTGTAGGAATAAAACAAGCTCATATCAATCGTACCCTTTAAGTAACGAAAGATTGTCTTTACATCAATCCAATGGAGGCGTGTTGGCGAATAACTATGTCGAGCTAACAAGTTCACTGCGAATGAGATGTCCGGTCTTATGCATTGAGCTAAGTACAATAATGTGCTCATTGCACTTAGATAGGGCACTTCGGCCTCTAATAACTTTTCGTCCTCATCTCCTGGAAGAAATGAATCTTTTCCAGGCTCAAGACTACGGCCAATCATGGGAGTACTCACAGGCTTTGCTTTATCTTCATTAAAGCGCCTTAGTAATTATCAGTATATGCAGACTGATGGATCAAAATCCTATCACTACGGTGCTCAAGTTCTAAAACGAGACAAAACTATGTTTTTCTGAGATCTTTCATCTCAAATTCGGATTTCAAGTACTTAGCAGTTTCCTTGAACTCATCTAGAGTTCCAATTAGGTTCATGTCATCAACATAAACTGCTACAATTGCAAGTCCGGAACTTGTCCTTTTAATGAACACGCATGGGCTCAATTCACTGTTGACATATCCCTTCCCAATCAAGTAGTCACTTAGACGATTATACCACATCCGTCCGGATTGTTTTAATCCATATAGTGAACGTTTTAACCTTATTGAAAACGTGCTCCATGGTTTAGAGCCACTTGATTTGGATAATTGAAGTCTATCTGGAACCTTCATATGTATATATATAAATCTAGATCCCCATAGAGATACGCTGTAACCACATCCATAAGCTGCATGTCAATTTTTTCAGAAACTACCAAATTGACAAGGTAGCGGAATGTTATAACATTCATTACTGGAGAATATATCTCCTCGTAGTCGATTCCAGGGCGTTGTGAGAAACCTTGCGCCACAAGGCAGGCTTTATATCTAACAACCTCATTTTTCTCATTACGTTTTCTAACAAAGACTCATTTATGACCAACAGGCTTTACACTTGGGGGTGTCTGCATTATAGGCCTAAATACCTGTCTCTTTGCTAATTATCGTCTCATATGTACACTAGTGTAATTCATAGAGATCTCTCTATTCTCTCTGGAATTGGTTCTGACATTGGAGCGTCCCCCAGTGATGTCTCTTGGACATAACCATAATCCGGAATATTCTCATGAGACAGATTATTTATATCGATGATTCATGGATCGTTTTGTGCCAAACTCACTTTCTTTCTCGAGCGAGAATCCATTGAACCTTTGGGACTCCTTTGCTTCCTTGCAGGGAGCCTGCCTGAGCCACTACGTCACCCATGTAAGGGACTGCGGCGCGTGCTCTACTTCCTTGGGTACAGCGTTATGTCCGCTAATTTTAGGGACATCAATTCTTGCAAGCACGTTTGCAACATATATGTGTAATCTCGTCACTTTAGCGATATCAAAAAACGCATCAGGCATTGAATCTGCTACGTTATGAAGATCAAGCATTCTCCGCACTTTAATTTCAGACTGTACAGTTCAGGGATCAAAATGAGACAAAGTGGGGATAGACCATATAAACACCAGCTAGGCAGCTATATGCATCAACTTTGAAAGTTCACCAGAATTAATAATCAGCTTCCAGACCTTATTAATGTATTAATAAAGGAACTATAAGGTGGACATGTATACATTTACGTCTACGTATGATAATGATAAAGCTAGCTAGCTCTCGCACCCCTTTTACAATAGATAATTTCAATTACCACATTAGTATGTGATAATTATTGATGATACACCATATTAAGCTGGTTCTCAAGGTTATATTGGGATATCATCCGACAAACTGCAATTCGCCCCCGGAACTTCATGTTTGGTAGCACTGCATCCAGCATCTTTCCCCCAACACTTTCAAAGTAAATATCAATACGTACCTTCAGGAAAGTACCTGCTGGCATTTGTTTTGATGAAACAACAAATTATAAGGACCAGTTCTAAATGAATACCACGGATAAGGGAAGTTCAGATAAAGCACTATTTGCCAATACAAATGATACTGACCTTTTTAGAGCTGCAACAAGTTAGGTTCTTCTTTATAATTGAAAGCCTCGTCAAACCCAAACTTGTTCTTCAGCAAATCAACCTTAACTCACAGAAAGAAATATACAACATTTAGAACATTATAAGAAGTTGATTGCAATAATGAAAACCAGAAAACGACAGTGGATTGATTGATCACAAAACAGCAAAGAGTCATGAAAGACCTTTTCTTTACTTCCAGCACTTCCAATAATGACATAGCAACCCATGAGTTTGGCAAATTGGCCAACAAGTTGACCGACTGCTCCAGATGCTGCTGAGATATAGACCGTCGTCTCTCCTTTCTTAGGTGAGCAAACCTCATAAAAACCTACATAAGCAGTCAGTCCAGGCATACCAAGAATTCCAGTACAGTAAGAGAGAGGCACATCAGTGTTGTGAATCTTGAACAGAGATTCGTTCTGTTGCATTTATGAGACTATATTCTTCCCAACTAGTGATTCCCCAAACCAAGTCGCCTCACTTAAAGTTTGCATCCCCAGATTCCAAGACTTTAGCCACTCCAAATCCAGTCATAGGCTGCAAATATATATCAGTATATCTGTATATCACATGTGAGTAATCAATCCTACATTTAAATATAAATATGCACTATGTTCTTTGTACATTAATATCAAATGTGGAACAGAATAGAAGCTAGAGAGTCAGTGACTGACCGAACCAGGAGTGAAGGTTTTGATATAAGGAGTATCAGAGCTAGCCTTGGTCATATGGCCTTTAGTATAAGGATCGCAGGACAAGTAGAGGTTCTTGACCAGACCACGTGGAACCTTGTGGGAGCTTCAGTGTGGCTGTACTAGTGGTCAATTGCATGTTAGATTCTTGGGGAAGCCGGTGACAGTCTTTGAATAGCACCTGCTTGTTCCTCACTACTTGCTCTAGCTCTTTCTACACCACTCGCCATTGCTATTTTCTTCTCTCTGTTTCTCAAAACGTAGTTCAATTCGTCTATTTAATTATATACAATAAAAAGAGACACAGGGATTGAATTATATGGTAAACAATTAGAACGGTCAAACAATAGGAACGTACACACTCTAGTAGAGATGAGGTAGTCGCCTATGTCATCCATCCATTGCTGATGACTACAAAACTAGCTACCTACCTCCCTCCCCAGGTCTCAGCCTTCCTTTTTGCATTCATGCCTTTTATAGAGATTACTTAACTACCTCCCTCCCCAGATTTCAGCTTTACTTCATTTTGCATCATTGCATGCATGCCTTTCATTCTGAAATCTTCTTCAAAACTATTAACCAAAAATGACTACTCTTTTAACCGAATTTATGCTGTGCTTGACGCTGCAATCAAGTTATGGGTATCGCTGGCAGACTGGTATAGATACTCCATTTCGACTTTGCTATCGAAAAATATGTTCACACTTCAGACTCAGACGACGTTGGCGCCAACGTCATCCACAGTCCCTCCGGAGGGCCCAACCCAACCCAGCCCAGCCTTTACCAACCAACTCACAGAGCCCAAATAAACTACAACCCTATGGGCCTTTATGAATTATGACCATAAACAAACACAAAAACAAAAAATATTAGTTGCCAATTTGCCATTTTATAACATTACTGCACAGAGATCGGTTAACACAGAAGAAAAGAGTTTGATTCCCTTCATAAATGGAGGGCGGAGGGCTTGTCTCTATCAATCTAGTACTATCAGTATTCTTCGTTTTCTTCCGAGCATATACTATGTAAGTATGTAGGTTGCATTATGTATTTCTCTTTTTGGAAATTCTTTTACTTGTTTAGCACTAAACTCGCTTTGAAGGGTTTTACCATGTTATGTCTTCGCCTGAACTGGGTCTACGTACAAGAGTCACCTACTCGCCTTGTATGTACAAGGATGGTGTCATTTCAAAAATTGCAATTCAGCTTAAAAATTGGTGAGTGTGTTCATATCTTGTTCTCATATCGCATATATACTCTTATTCTCTTCATACTTCATAATATAGTGTAAATATTATTGTGAAAATCATACCACATTTATTTAAGGAGAGTCGTCACGCAAAATGCAGTTTCTAGAGCAAGCTAACAAGTTCTTAATATACACGAAGGTGCACTGCAGATGCTTAGACAACTTAAATTTTTAACATAAAGCTAAACACTTGGACTTCAGAAGTACGAATGGAGCTGGATGATTAATCACTCTCTGGAAACTACAATCACCTGCTTTCCCACATTGCGGCCAGAAAAGAGCCCAATTAGAGCCGCTGGAGCATTCTCAAGATCTTCAACTACATCTTCCACATATGTTATCTTCCCTTCTTTTATGTAAGGCAACACTGTTTCCAGAAACTTTCCGTACAGATGATAGTAACTGAAGACCAGGAAACCTTCCATTCGGACCTGCTTAACAATCAGAGACATCAAATTATGTATGCCTTCAGGCCGCTCGAGGTTGTACTGTGAGATCATCCCACACACAGCTATTCGCCCTTTCAGCCTCATGTTTGGTAGCACTGCATCAAGCATCTTTCCCCCCACATTTTCAAAGTAAATGTCAATACCATCTGGAAAGTACCTGCAGGTAAGCAAACGACACATTTAAAGTTTAAACAAGATGTAAATTCCCATAATGAGGCACATGCCATGGGACTAAAGATACTCTTTTTTTTTCCCCTTGTGTTCTGGATTGGATTCAGACTCTTGTTAATGCCTGTTGAGGGGTTGTACCTCCAAATTCAATATTGGACAAACTAACCAGTCTAGTGTCAGCATAATTAGAATAAACAAGAATCCTAGACTAAGTCAAAGCATCAAGAATATTTTGGATGCTGGCCAAGAGATATATTACATTCTCACCTTCTTAAAGCTGCATCTAGGTCAGGTTCGTCTTTATAGTTGAAAGCCTCGTCAAATCCAAATTTGTTCTTCAGCAGATCAACCTTAGCTCCAAGAAATTGTATATCCACATATTAACACAGTAGATAAAAAAGGTAACAAAGTCAATTGAATATTGGATACTAAACGTAGAATGACACCATGTAAGTCATTGGATTTACTATGTACCATGTATCAGAGCTAGGCATATCATGTATGTGCTATACTTTCATAACTATGAGTTGTTCAATCAGATGAGACGACACAACAGTAGAACTGCTTTAATTGAGTGCAGCAGGTACCAGAATAAGACTAATTAAATTGA